>NC_092107.1:23711278-23931969 GCF_045679555.1 Salvelinus alpinus
TGCTCGGGGTCAAGACCAACACAGTTCCTCCCAATATCTCCCTCACTGCAGACAGTGTCCTCTCCTCTCCCATCTGGGGTAGCTGGGCTGGGGGGCGCGGCCCGGGCTCACAAAGTGTCGTGGAGGTAGCTGGGGGAATGTAACACACCGCCGTAGGTGACAGGGGGGCTGGGGAAAAGTCACACACAGATGTGGGGGAGGGGGGGCAGCCATGAGTCTCTGCTGCTTTAACTGTTGGAGTAAAGGGTTTGTTTGGTTGAGTGAATGTGACATTAGGGGGGCCATGGTGACTTCCGGCCCTCCCTGGAAGCTCAGTGTGCCCCTATTTAGGTCTAACTGGCAGCCTGTGCTCCTAAGAAAGTCCAACCCCAGGATACAAGGGTCCTGCACAGCCGCCACCCACACAGGATGACGCACAGTCCTGCCCCCTACTGTCAGAGTCATTATTCCCTTCCCTGTTATGGGTGCCAGCTCACCTGTGACTGTGCGGAGCTGCACAGTTGTAGGCTCACACTGAGTCCAACCTGGCACAATATCTGGCCTCACCAGGGTTACTGTGGACCCAGTGTCCACCAGTGCGGAGCAGGGCACCCCCTCCACAGTGACAGGGACATGATAAAAGTCCCCAACACAGGTCCGGCCCACCACAACAGGCTCCATCCGCTTGCCCTCGTCTGCTTCTGGGGGAAGTGGAGCCTTGCTTCCCCGTCTGTGCCGGTGGGCTCCTCCTGAAGAAGAAGGTGGTTGGGATAGAAAACCAGGGGTCCGCACTACCCGGTGTATGCGGACCCCGAGCCGTTTCCCTGAGCTCTGGGGGACATGGGGCAATTCCGGCACAGATGGCCTGGCAGGCTACAACCCCAGCAGACCCTGGGACCAGGGTGTGTGTTTCGTGCCGCCTGTACGAATGAGTTCTGTCATTTCAGCCACCCATGCAGGCTTTTCCGGCTCCGGGCTGCTCTGCCCCCCAGCTCGCACAGAGGGTCTGTCTCCCTGCACCCCCACCAAAGCCCCAGCCCACACCAGCTCCCTCTCCAAAGCCATCTCCAAGGCTATCTGCAATGACTCAGGATGAGCCAGCTGGGTCTGTATGCGCAGCTCCGTAGGAGAGAGCGCCTGTATGAACTGGTCCCGTGCTAGCTCAATCTGCACGGAGGGGGGCATGTGAGCATATGTCCGCCGAGAGAGGCTCTCAATGTCATTAGCTAGCACCCGTAGAGGCTCTCCAGGCTGCCTGCGTCTATTACTCAGTTCGGAGCGCAGTAGCCCGGGCTGTACACACTGTCCATAGCGCCTCCACAGTGCTCCCACTAAAGCACCGTAATAACGTCTGTCCTCGGGGCTAATCAATATCAAACAGGCCAGAGCATCATCCGTGAGGCATAAAGCCAACTGCAGTGCCCTATCTTAATTCGACCACCCCCTAAAATGAGCTAACAGTTCAAACTGAGCATGAAAAGCTTCCCAATCTGACTTACCGGAATACTTCGGGGTCTTAACAGATACGGACGCAGCCGGGAACTGGGCGCCGCCATGTTTGTTTATATCCTGAGCCCCAGATTCCTCGTCCCGCCGCGTCGACGTCACCCCTTCGGTCCGCCCACCAGATTCCGCGCGAAGCACAGTCGACGAAGCACTCATGCCCGCTTCAGCGGCCATCACTCCAACGTCCTCCCTCAAGCGGCCTCTGGGCTCCGACGCCCTGGCGATCTCCTCAGCCAGATCCTCCGACGTCCATGCACACGCACCTCCGTGGCCATAATCGTCCCCTACCTCCACCTTCACTTTCGGATTCCCTCGAAGCATTTTCAACCCCGTCCTCACATACGGTAGCTAGCCACAGAAGTCAGCTAGCTGGCTAACTTTTATCAACTTTTTTTTTGTTTACTTCTTTCACCAATGTAATGACCTGACTAGATCATAAAGGAACAATTGTCCAGACAGAGGGTTGAGTTTACGAATTGACGGTTTATTAACCCAACTTTACACAGGCTACTGTTTGGCCGTAGCCCACGCCAAATAAATGAAATAAATGAAGCCAACCGTGACCGTCTCTTGTGAAGGCCAGACATAAGAGAGAGAACAAAGGCTAAACCTGGTCTTAACTTCCAATGCTCCATCCCCCTGACACTCCGCCAACAGCCAGGATGCCCGGCATCAGAACATTCCAGGCATTCCCGTGATTGGCAGATAGCAGGTTGATTGGAATGTCGGAACCCGCGAACACTGGGTACTGGTAAGTACAACACAACCACCTACCAGCCTAACACAATAACACACAGCTGTCTGTGCGGGTCGCTACGATATTTAATTTCATTAATACGATCCATGTATTTACAATGAAGGATGTAATATGTTGTTATTCAAATTAAATCAATGCTACAAAGCGAGATTTTAGTTCTGGATTTACTGAGATGACCTATGACACCATGGAACTATCATTCGTGGCGGAGGGTATATTGCGCATTGACGTAGTCCGCGGAGTGATATGGTGTAAAATATGTGTCACAGTACTCTTTTTGCAATTTGCTCTGTATTGACATTGGTAGCGTGTCAGCAGACAACGCTGTACCTGGTCAATGTGATGGGAAGGGACAAGACGAAACCCAAACTATTTTTCAGGTGAAGCGTAGTAAGGGACATACGTTCAATGGTTTTACTTGTAGTACTGTAAAGGTTAACTTGAATCGGTTGCCATTTTCTTGCTTACACAATTATTTTCGCCCTGTGACTGAGATGTGATGACCAATGATGAAAATCAAGGAATTTGAATAGATGCAATTTGGATTACATTGAAGAGAATCGCACGAACATCAATGTTTTCGAAGAGGAGAGACGTCACCTGGTTTGAACATCTCGCCACAAGAGGACTATTATGACGGCTAACGTTAGCTGGCTGTGACTTACAAATTCTATTCAAACTCATTGGTGTTGCATTTCATAGTTTTTCAGGCAAATATATAACGTCAGGCTTGTATTTTGTATTTTATTGCGATAATCTGAAAATTACAATTGATGTCCGTCAATTCAATTGATATTCTGTTTAGTTAGCATGAAGCTATCGTCAAAGGTAGCTAGCTAGCTAACTATATAAAATGTTGTTAGCGTGGTTGCTTGCCAGCTACAATGCATGGACAACATGACGCTTGTCGGCATAGCATGTCACTCTGGTTATATAGTTGAAGTGTTTGTGGGTGTTTGAAGCTTGCAATCTATTTATCCAGAACACTTGACATCATGTAGAATGTCTGGCAAAGCAGTTTTTGAGCTAATTTGTTTGCCATCTAAATGCATATATAACTAGCTAACTAGCCAGTTTGCAACGCTAGCAATCTGGGTCAGAAAATGACAGCTGGCAGTAGGGACTGACATTGTGTACCTTGGGATTGTGGCCAGCCATGGGTAAAGCTGACTGCAGTGTCTGATTGTGGAAATAGTTCAAGGTAAAGCCTTATATAATCTGTTGTAATTGGCTACTGACGGGGAAGAATTTGACACTAGCTCCAGTTTTGCTTCCCATTTTAAACGTGATCAGTTGCATCATCACCTGGCTGTTTCTCAAGCAATATCAAAGGTGGACTGGAATGCATGCTTGTCATTGTAAAACTGACTTGTATTGTGTTAACGCCACAATCACTAGTTTGCTTGACAGCTAAATCAAGGTTCCACTATCAAAAGAGAGCATCCTTCAAAGTGCATTACTGAAGAAAGAACCTTTTGACACCTGACCTAAATTGGACAGTTACGTTGACAATGGAGACTGTTGGAGACTTTGAATACAGCAGAAAGGACCTGGTGGGACATGGTGCTTTTGCTGTGGTGTTCAAAGGAAGGCACAGAAAGGTAAATATCTGGACCATTAAAGGTCTGCATCTCCATCTTTCCCATTGCATTGCTTGCCTCCTCCCTACTCCTTCCCTACCTTCCCTCTCCTCTATTTTTCTCTGAGGTTATGTGAGAGTGGTGACGTTTATATAAATCTGGGTCAATGGCATTGCACTGCAGTAAATTAACTGTCATTTGGCATCATTTTGTTTAGTTTTCCTTCAACTAACTAGATGTTTAAATATTTGTTACGATAGTGATGCAAGTATTGCAATGAAATACAATTATATCAATTTACAGGCTTCACCTTATTCAAATATAACAATGTTATTTACATGTTTGATCATGCATGTTATTGTTTCATAAGCCTCGATCATGCGATGTTGTGCAATCTTGCGTTATGGTCTGGCACTGGGGTGCATTGAGATGCCAGCCGTTCATTCATGAAATGGATGACTCAAACAGCAGTGAATAGCTCGCTGACGTAGGCAGCCAGCCTAGACAAGGTGGAGAGAAAAGAGCATGTCTTCTTTCTCCATCTTCAGTGATGATATGAGCCATTATAATAGTCTACACATCAATGCAATCCTGATTTTTTTGATACATTCGTTCTATTAGCTTGATTGGTCACACACCAGTGATAACAAAGCATCTTGACTGACCAACTGACTGACAGGACTGTGGTGACTGTCCATGATGGGGATGTGGACCAAACTGTTCTGTTGATCCAGGCCTGTCGATCAAGGCACAGCTGAAGGACGATCAGAGAGGAGCGAATGTTACTTAAGTCTGAGCCTGCTCCACATCTATCTCACTGTGTGATGCTTCCAGGGATTATGTCACCATGCTACCCTATTGCCACAGTTGCTCGCGAGTCTGTGTATCCATTCCCCCACACATTGTCAGCAAAGCATTTGTGTCTTCCCTCTTAACAATGGAGAGACTTTTTAAAAATTAACATTTTAGTTAATTTCGTGCAGTTCTACACATTTTGCCATAGGGTGGAGAGAGACTGACCTAACAAAATCAATGGGGGCCCCCCAGCAGGCAATTCTACGCTAATAACAAGTTTGTATAGCTGTCTGCAAAACTAACTTAGCAATCTAAAATAGTTTAGCTGATATGGACTAAATGTCTGACTGTCAGTGTCTTACATAACAAGAGGAAAACTGCTAATGCACAACCAAATTTCAAAATTGCACCTTGTGTATTCTACCTCACAACAGTAAGTTGAGACTCAGAATTATTTCCTAAATTGAAACTGGAAATTGATCAGAGGGCCTTCATGCGGCCCACGGGCTGCCAGTTGCCCATCCCTGATTTAGACAGTGGGACCTCGTCTGCATTTGCCTGTTGTCTTTTCTATTCTGGATTTTGTCTTACACAGTCTAGTTCTGTCTTACACTCTGGATAAGAGCTAAATTACTAAAATGTAAATTTCTCTCGCTACATTGGTGACCAGGGTGGGGATCTAGGGCTGGGCGGTATACCTGTATTTTACGATATACTGATTGATGTATGGAGCTGTTTGGGTTTTTACTTCTATATGGTATTTTAATATTTTGTTAAACAGGATAGGCTGTGTGTAACGTCCATTCTTATAGTTTACTTCGCTAATTGAGTCTTCTCTTTCTGCTCTCTCTCCATGCCGCTTTCCACACAGACCTAACCCCGCCCCCTGTCACTCAAGGAGTGCATTTGTTGTTCCTCGACCATGAGGCACTTGCATTCAGTCTGCATGGTCAATGCAGCACATGCAACAATGTTGACGACAATGATGCTGTTTTCACTTTGCTTCTTAGTATAACTCCACTAGCGTGCTATAATTACACTATTAGTTTGTTTCTTACGATACAAACTAGCTGTTTGCAGATGTATTTTCTTAGCAAGTTGGGCCTCAATCTTGTTAGCCGCTAATCGCTAGTTAGCTAGCTAGCTGATAATACAGTTCCAGTGATGGTATAGACTTAAATCATGCTTGTGCAAAAGTATCTTCTAAAGCAAAGAGGAATGTGCAAAGGATGAATATGTTAGCTACATGAAGTAGCTAAGAGAAAACATTCAATGTAGTCCAAGATTATAGGGTCCCCTAGGAAACACTTGTCAACACTTTGCTTCCTACCCTGTCACAATAACTCCTCCCTGGCATTTTCATTAGTTGTCAGTACCCACTATTATATTCTAACTATAGAATTAGAAGAATCATTCTATTTCTATGATTCCAACAGTTCAAATAAAACAATTGTCACATCCGCCGAATACAACATGTGTAGACCTTACAGTGAAATGCTTACTTACAAGCCCTTAACTTCTCTGGGATATGAGGGACGGTAGCGTCCCACTTGGCCAAAAGCCAGAAAAAATGTAGCGCGCCAAATTCAAATATATTACTATAAAAGTCTATCTTTCATGAAATCACACATGAAAGACACCAAATTAAAGCTACACGTGTTGTGAATCCAGCCAACATGTCTGATTTCAAAAAGGATTTACGGCGAAAGCACACCAAACGATTATGTTAGCTCAGTACATAGCCATTTTCCCAGCAAAAGATAGTAGTCACAAAAAGCAGAAATAGAGATAAAATGAATCACTAACCTTTGATCTTCATCAGATAACACTCATAGGACATCATGTTATACAATACATTTATGTTTTGTTCGATAATGTGCATATTTATATCCATAAATCTCGGTTTACATTGGCGCCATGTTCAGAAATGCCTCCAAAATATCCGGAGAAATTGCAGAGAGCCACGTCAAATAACAGAAATACTCATCATAAACTTTGATGAAAGATACATGTTTTACATATAATTAAAGATACACTTGTTCTTAATATAACCGCTGTGTCAGATTTCAAAAAAACTTTACGGAAAAAGCACACCATGCAATAATCTGAGACGGCGCTCAGATATAACAACATTTCTCCGCCATGTTGGAGTCAACAGAAATAGGAAATTACATCATAAATATTCCCTTACCTTTGATCATCTTCATCAGAATGCACTCCCAGGAATCCTAGTTCCACAATAAATCGTTGTTTTCTTCGATAATGTCCATTACTTACAGTATGTCTAAGTAGCTACTTTTGCTAGCATGTTTAGTGCACATGTCCAAACGCTCGCGCAATTGCAGGCGAACTCGGACAAAACTTCAACAAGTTATATAACAGGTCGAATAAACTGGTCAAACTAAGTAGAGAATCAATCTTCAGGATGTTGTTATCATATACATCCAATAACGTTCCAACCGGAGCATTCCTTCATGTCTGTAGAAGTTATGGAACGCAAGGCAATATCATGAGGAAAGCGCATGACCAGGAACTGGCAATCTGCCAGACCACTGACTCATTCCCCTCCCATCCGGCCCCACAACACAGCATAAACTTCATTCCACGTTCTACAGACTGTTGACATCTAGTGGAAGGCGTAGGAAGTGCAAACAGATCCATATCTTACAGGGAATTGAATCGGTGATGAGTTGAACATTGACCAGTGTCAGAATTCTCACTTCCTGTTTGGATTTTTTCTCAGGTTTTTGCCTGCCATATGAGTTCTGTTATACTCACAGACATCATTCAAACAGTTTTAGAAACTTCAGAGTGTTTTATATCCAATAGTAATAATAATATGCATATATTAGCATCTGGGACAGAGTAGGAGGCAGTTCACTATGGGCACGTAATTCATCCAAAAGTGAAAATGCTGCCCCCTATCATAAAGAAGTTAACCAACAATGCAGTTTTAGGAATAAAAGTGTTAAAGTATTTACTATAAACCATAAAAAATAGTCGCACCCCCAATAAAGGTGATTTACCCAATAAATTACTGGGAGTTTATATATGGACTGTGTGACTCTTTTACATTTTCTTTTAAATAAAAAAATAGTTTATTCGCCATTAGTCAGCACCTCAACACAAAATAATGTTTCTGGGTGTACGCCAGCTCATGTTTTTTAAGAAAGTATTTACTAAAATCAACTGAAGTAAAAAAATATATATAGTAATTCAACTGAAACATTAAAATAACAGTAGCGAGGCTATACGCAGGGGGTACTGGTACAGATTCAATGTGCAGGGGCACAAGGTTATTGAGGTAGCCTATGGGGCCTGGGCACACAAATGCTCCTAAAGAGAAGCATGTGTTGATGACAGTCTATCAGAGGACCAGGATTTTGGCATTTCTGGACTGCAACATTGTAAAATTGTGCCCTCCATGGCACTTGCTATACAGTGCATTCGGAAAGTATTCAGACCCCTTGATTCCACATTTTGTTACGTTACAGCCTTATTCTAAAGTTGACAAAACATTTTTTATCAATTATCAATATTTTATCACAATACCCCATAATGACAAAGTAAAAACAGTTTTTTGCTTATTTACAAAAAATAAAAACAGAAATACCTTATGAGTAATACCTTATTTATTCAGAGTTCAGGGTCATCCTGTTTCCATTGTTCATCCTTGATGTTTTTACAACTTGGAGTCCATGTGTGGTCAATTCAATTGATTGGACATAATTTGGAAAAGCACACATCTGTCTATATATGGTTCAACAGTTGACAGTGCATGTCAGAGGAAAAAACCAAGGTGGAAGGAATTGTCTGTAGAGCTCCATGACAGGATTGTGTCGAGGCACCGATCTGGGGAAGGGTACCTAAAAATTCTGCAGCATTGAAGGTCCCCAAGAAGACAGTGAAATCAGAGCTGGCCGCCCGGCCAAACTGAGCAATCGGGGAAAGAAGGGCTTTGGTCAGGGAGGTGACCAATAACCCGATGATCACTCTGACAGAACTACAGAGTTCCTCTGTGGAGATGGGAACATTCCAGAAGAACAACCATATCTGCTGCACTCCAGCAATCAGGTCTTAATGGTAGTGTGGCCAGAAGGAAGCCACTCCTTTGGTAAAAGGCACATGACAACCCACTTGTACTTTTCCAAAAGAAACCCAAAGGACTCTCAGACCATGGTAAACAGTATAGTCTGGTCTGATGAAACCAATATTTTTAACTATTTAGCCTAAATGCCAAGCATCACATCTGGAGGAAACCTGGCACCATCCCTACGGCGAAGCACGATGGTGGCATCATCATGCTATGGGGATGTTTTTCAGCTGCAGGGACTGGGAGACTAGTTAGGATCGAGAGAAAGATGAACAGAGCAAAGTAGAGTTCCTTGATGAAAACCTGCTCCAGAGCGCTCAGGACCTCAGACTGGGACAAAGGTTCACCTTCAAACAGAACATCGACCCTAAGCACACAGCCAAGAGAATGCTGGAGTGGCTTCGGGACAATTTTCTAAATGTCCTTGAGTGGTCCAGCCAGAGCCCGTACTTGAACCCGATCGAACATTTCTGAAGAGACCTGAAAATAGCTGTGCAGTGAAGCTCCCCATCCATCCTGACAGAACTTGAGAGGATCTGCAGAGAAAAGTGGGAGAAATTCCCCAAATACAGGTGTGCCAAGCTTGTAGCGTCATAACTAAGAACACTCAAGGCTGTAATCACTGCCAAAGGTGCTTCAACAAAGTACTGAGTAAAGGGTCTGAATACATGCAAATCTGATATTTCCGGGGGTTTTTCATTTATCATTTTTCATTTATCATTTTCATTTGCCTGGAAAGAATAAACGTTTTGTTTTCGAGATGATTGTTTCCGGATTCGACCATATTAATGACCTACGGCTCGTATATCTGTGTGTTATTATGTTATAACTAAGTCTATGATTTGATAGAACAGTCTGACTGAGTGGTGGTAGGCAGCAGCAGGCTCGTAAGCATTCATTCAAACAGCACTTTCGTGCGTTTTGCCAGCAGCTCTTTGTTGTGCGTCAATACAAATGAAATACAAATGGTATAGAGAGAAATAGTCCTATAATTCCTATAATAACTACAACCTAAAACTTCTTACCTGGGAATATTGAAGACTCATGTTAAAAGGAACCACCAGCTTTCATATGTTCTGAGCAAGGAACTTAAACGTTAGCTTTCTTACATGGCACATATTGCACTTTTACTTTCTTCTCCAACACTTTGTTTTTGCATTTTTTAAACCAAATTGAACATGTTTCATTATTTATTTGAGGCTAAATTGATTTTATTGATGTATTATATTAAGTTAATATATTTGTCATTATTACAAATAAATAAAAAGAATCGGCCGATTAATCGGCATCGGCTTTTTTGGTCCTCCAATAATCGGTATCGGCGTTGAAAAATCATAATCGTTCGACCTCTACTCTCAACCAGCTTCATGGGGTAGTCACCTGGAATGCTTTTCCAACAGTTGACAGAGTTCCCACATATGCTGAGCAATTGTTGGGTGCTTTTTCTTCACTCTGTGGTCCAACTCATCCCTTACCATCTCAATTGTGTTGAGGTCGGGTGATTGTGGAGGCCAGGTCATCTGATGCAGCACTCCATCACTCTTCTTCTTGGTCAAATAACCCTTGCACAGCCTGGAGGTGTGTTTTAGGTTATTGTCCTTTTGAAAAACAAATGATAGTTTCACTGAGCGCAATCCAGATGGGAATGCTGTGGTAGCCATGCTGGTTAAGTGTGCCATTAAATTCTAAATAAATCATTGACAGTGTCACCTGCAAAGCACCCCCACACCATTACACCTCCTCCTCCATACTTCACGGTTGGAACCACACATGCGGAGATCATCTGTTCACCTGCTCAGGATCTCACAAAGACATGGCGGTTGGAACCAAACATCTCAAATTTGGACTCATCAGACAAAATGACAGATTTCCACCGGTGTAATGTCCATTGCTCATGGTTCTTGGCCAAGCAAGTCTCTTCTTCTTACTGGTGTTCTTTTAATAGTGGTTCCTTTGCAGCAATTCAACCACAAAGGCCTGATTTCACGCGGTCTCCTCTGAACAGTTGATGTTGAAATGTGTCTGTTACTTGAACTCTGTGACGCATTTATTTGGGCTGCAATCTTAGGTGCAGTTAACTGCAACTTATCCTCTGCAGCAGAGGCAAGTCTGAGTCTTCCTTTCCTGTGGCGTTCCTCTTGAGAGCCAGTTTCATCATATCGCCTGATGGTTTTTGCGACTGCACTTGAAGAAACTTTCAAGGTTCTTAATGTTCCGTATTGACTGACCTTAATGTCTTTTGAAGTAATGATGGACTGTCTTTCTCCTTTCCTTATAAGATGGCGCCAAAAAACATGGCTGATGTTTTACATTCTCCCAACACATTGTGCCATTTAGTTTTTTTGCATTTACTTTAACTTATTTTTTAAACTTATTGTGTATGTATTGTTGCTGCTACCGTCTCTTAAGACCGAAAGAACTTCTGGACATCAGAACAGCGATTACTGACCGCGGACTGGAAGAAAATGTTTCCTTTTAACGTGTCCGACGAGAAGGATATCCTGCTTTCACTGGAACATGCCCAGATCCTCGCCTTTTGCGTGAAGAAATGACGCAGGAAAAGGGGCCGCGGCCCAGGCATCCTTTTGAAGATCCGTAGGAGAGCGAGAGTAAACTCCAACTGCCATCCGTTCTTCTTGCTAACGTGCAATCTTTGGATAATAAAATTGATGACCTACGATTAAGATTATCCTACCAACAGGACATTAAAAACAAACTTATTATTTTTCACCGAGACATGGCTGAACGACGATACGGACAATATAGAGCTAGTGCGATTTTCCATGCACCTGCAGAATACCTCTGCTAAGACGAGGGGTGGGGGTGTGTGTCTTTGTCAATAACAGCTGGTGTGCAATGTCTAATTTTAAAGAAGTCTTGAGGTATTGCTCGCCTAAGGTAGAGTACCTTATGATAAGCTGTAGACCACACTATCTACTAAGAGTTCTCATCTATATTATTCGTAGCTGTTTGTTTACCACCACAGAACGAAGCTGGCACTAAGGCCGCTCTCAACCAACTTTATAAGGCCATAAGCAAAGAAGAAAATGCACACCCAGAAGGGGCTCTCTTATTGGCCGGGGACTTTAATCCAGGCAAACTTAATTTGGTAAAACAGATTTTTTTTACCAGCATATCATGTGCAACCAGAGAGAAAAAAATCCTAGACCACCTTTACTCCACACACAGGGATGCATACAAAGCTTACCCCCGCCCTCCATTTGGCAAATCTGACCATAATTCTATCCTCCTGATTCCTGCTTACAAGCAAAAACTAAAGCAGGACGTACCAGTGACTCGCTCAATATGGAAGTGGTCAGATGAAACTACACTACACAACTGTTTTGCTAGCACAGACTGGAATATGTTCCGGGATTCATACAATGGCATTGAGGAGTACACCACCTCAGTCATTCGCTTCATCAATACGTGCATCGATGACGTCGTCCCCACAGTGACTGTACGTACATATCCCAACCAGAAGTCTTAGATTACAGGCAACGTCCGCATCGAGCTGAAGGCTAGAGCTGCCACTCAAGGAGCGGGAGACTAACAGGGAGCTGATAAGAAATCCCGTTATGCCCTCAGACGAACCATCAAACAAACAAAGCGTCAAGACAGGATTAAGATTGAATCCTATTACACCGTCTCTGACGCTCGTCGGATGTGGCAGGGCTTAAACTATTACGGACTACAAAGGGAAACCCAGACGCGTGCTGCCCAGTGATGTGAGCCTACCAGACGAGATAAATGCCTTTTATGCTCGCTTCGAGGCAAGCAACACTGAAGCATGCACGAGAGCACCAGCTGTTCTGGACGACTGTGTGATAACACTCTCGGTAGCCAATGTGAACAAAACCTTTAAACAGGTCAACATTCACAAAGCCTCTGGGCCAGACAGATTACCAGGACGTGTACTCAAAGCATGCGCGAACCAACTGGCAAGTGTCTTCACTGACGTTTTCAACCTCTCCCTGACCGAGTCTGTAATACCTACATGTTTCAAGCAGACCACCATAATCCCCGTTCCCAAGGAAGCGAAGGTAACTTGCCTAAATGATTACCGCCCTGTGCCACTCACGTCGGTAGCCATGAAGTGCTTTGAAAGGCTGGTCATGGCTCACATCAACAGCATCCTCCCGGAGACCCTAGACCCACTCCAATTTGCATACCGCCCCAACAGATCCACAGATGATGCAATCGCAATCTTACTCCAGACTGGCCTATGTGAGAATGCTGTTCATTGACTACAGCTCAGCCTTCAACACCATAGTGCCCACGAAGCTCATTACTAACCTAAAGACTCTGGGACTAAACACCTCCCTCTGCAACTGGATCCTGGACTTCCTGACAGGCTGCCCCCAGGTGGTAAGGGTAGGTAACAACACATCTACCACGCTGATCCTCAACACGGGGGCCCCTCAGGAATGTGTACTTAGTCCCCTCCTGTATTCCCTGTTCACCCACGACTGCGTGGCCAAACACCACTCCAACACCATCATTAAGTTTGCTGACGACACAACAGTGGTAGGCCTGATCACCGATAACAATGAGACGGCCTATAGGGAGGAGGTCAGAGGACTGGCAGTGTGGTGCCAGGACAACAACCTCTCCCTCAATGTGAGCAAGACTAAGGAGCTAATCGTGGACTACATGAAATGGTGTGCCGAACAGGCCCCCGTTACCGGAGCGCCAAGTCTAGGACCAAAAGGCTACTCAACAGCTTCTACCCCCAAGCCATAAGACTCCTGAACAGTTAATAAAATCAACACCGGACAATTTACATTTACCCCCTCCCCCACTCCCTTTTGTACACTGCTGCTAGTCGCTGTTTATTATCTATGCATAGTCACTTCACCTCTCACCTACATGTACAAATTACCTCAACTAACCTGTACCCCTACACACTGACTCGGTACAGGTGTCCCCTGTATATAACCTCATTATTGTTATTGTGTTACTTTTTTATTATTACTTTTTATTTTAGTCTACTTGGTAAATATTTTCTTAACCAACAGTGCAGTTCAAGAAGAGTTAAGGGCTTGTAAATAAGCATTTCTCAGTAAGATCTACACTTGTTGTATTCGGCGTATATGACAAATAAAGTTTGCTGTTCTTGCCATAAAATGGACTTGGTCTTTTACCAAATAAGGTTATCTTCTGTATACCACACCTACCTTGTCACAACACAATTGATTGGCTCAAACGCATTAAATTTACTTTTAACAAGGCACACCTGTTAATTGAAATGCATTACAGGTGACTACCTCATGAAGCTGGTTGATAGAATGCCAAGAGCTACTTTGAAGAATCTCAAATCTAAAATATATTTTGATTTGTTTAACACTATTTTTGTTTACTACATGATTCCATATGTGTTATTTCATAGTTTTGATGTCTTCACTATTATTCTACAATGTAGAAAATAGTAAAAATAAAGAAAAAACCTTGAATGAATAGGTGTCAACTTTTTACTACTGTATGTTTAGGTTATGCCATAGTTATGCCATGTTGTTTTTTAAACCTCCATTCTGGCATACATGACACACATACACACACCTATCTCTCTGCATGCTTTTATTTGAGTTTCTATGCAAAGCATATGATTTAATGTTTCTTAATCCTGGTGCTAATTCTTTGAAATGTGACACATAATCATGCCAAAACATGACAGAGCTGGCTAATGAAATCGAAATGGACATTTACAGTAGCTGGCTAGGCTGGTCTGTGACATTGGCTGTCTTGCAATAATTTGACGAAAGGGTGAATGGAGTTACCTCTTCATATGATCAAGACATTTCCTCTTGCATGCTGCATATTTCAAGGGCACTCAAAAATCGATTTATTTTATTTCAGTCGGGGAGCTAGCTAGCTATATCTGTTCCTCTTCATCAGACAGCAGCTCTCGTTTTCACAAGAGGCTGTGTTATCGTAGATAGGCGAAGGCCAACTGAGCTCTGAGTGTGGGGCTCTCCTTTAATTTTTTTAAGTGTTCCACTCCGTTAGCCAGCACCTCGCCTAAATAGGTGTGCGTTTCTTTCGCCTCTAGAAGGCCATTTGCTACCTTCATCACGAGGGGTATGTAGAGGAGTTCTGATTGGTTCCAAGTTTAGTAGTTCATCAAATTTGCCTGAACTGTTGAGTGTTGAAATTTCCTTTTTATGAGTGGGCAAGAATTGAAGGTGCCAACAAATGTTATTGTCACCATAAGAATGTTTTGCTCTCATTTACAAACAAATTCTTATTTACAATGACGGCCTACCCCGGCCAAACCCTAACCCGGACAATGCTGGGCCAATTGTGCACCGCCCTGTGTGACTCGCAATCACCGGCCGTGATGCAGTGCCTTAGACCGTTGCGCCACTCGGGAGACCAAACAAGATAGCCCTATTTGGTAAAATACCAAATCAATATTATGGCAAGAACAGCTCAAATAAGCAAAGAGAAACGACAGTCCATTAAGACATTAAGGTCGGTCAATCCGGAAATTGGAAGTTTCTTCAAGTGCAGTTGCAAAAACCATCAAGCGCTATGATAACTGGAGAACTGTGTTCTAGTATTCATTTGACTGTTTCTTCATTCAGTCTGAGGTCTATCTGATTGAAACCCAAAAAACCTGTGTTGGTTTATTGTCCAAGATGTCCTCTCTTCCCCCGCATCTCTCTCACAAACGATGATATACAGTGCACGCAAAGCAATTAAAGGCCAGTTGGCCTGAGCTTTACACACACACACACACACACACACACACACACACAAGCTTCCCTTGGCATTAGTGTAAGTGATGGAGGAACTGAACATGTTTAAAGGGATTTTAACTAGTTGTTCCTTTATTTCACTCCTTCCTCCGACTGCAGAAGACTGATTGGGAGGTGGCCGTCAAGAGCATTACCAAGAAGAACCTCTCCAAGTCCCAGATCCTGCTTGGCAAGGAAATCAAAATCCTCAAGGTGAGTAGTATGCTTAACCTAATTCCTAATCACTTATCTTGGAAACGTATTTAAAGAATGAGTTGACATCTATCTTCCATTAGTCATCATGTTTGACTGAAAGGCCATGACTTATAAATCTAAATAGAAGCCAGTTGTCACGTCAAAGGTACAGTAGCCAATGCATCGCTAATGTACTTGTTTTCTTCATTACTTTTTCCAGGAACTTCAACATGAGAACATTGTGGCGCTTTATGATGTCCAGGTAAGTCCTTATCTTGTTTTCCATTGAAGTAAGGTAGAGCTCAGTTGATTGCAGGTAGACCGAGTGTGTCTACTGTGTTAGCCTAGCGTCACTACTAAAGCAGAGTTAGCCTAGCGTCACTACTAAAGCAGAGTTAGCCTAGCGTCACTACTAAAGCAGAGTTAGCCTAGCGTCACTACTAAAGCAGAGTTAGCCTAGCGTCACTACTAAAGCAGAGTTAGCCTAGCGTCACTACTAAAGCAGAGTTAGCCTAGCGTCACTACTAAAGCAGAGTTAGCCTAGCGTCACTACTAAAGCAGAGTTAGCCTAGCGTCACTACTAAAGCAGAGTTAGCCTAGCGTCACTACTAAAGCAGAGTTAGCCTAGCGTCACTACTAAAGCAGAGTTAGCCTAGCGTCACTACTAAAACTAGGAGGCTGCATGCTGACTGAGCCTCCAGTTCACTCAGGGGCTTTTTATACCGACCGCTCTTCGTTTCATCTAGCCATTCTCAACAACACTGCTCAATTAGACCTAAATGGCTAGAAGCAAATTGTTTGAGTCATTATAACTAGCAAAATGGGACGGGGCAGGGCAATGCAGCAGCATACAGGCAGAACACTCTCAATCACTAGCTGACCAGTGAGCCAGACAAACACATTAGAATGGGTTGCCAAGCTCCTGAGTAGACCTTTTCTGTGTTTGTCCGGTCCAGGTGGAGCTGACTGCATATGTCCAGAGCAGAAGTCTGTGTGTAAAGTCAGTGGTCATGATGTCTAAACCATTAACTCTGACAGATCACTGACTGGTGGGCCAAGGCTGTGACCACTGACTGACTGGTGGAGCCTGGGAGCTTCTCAGTCACATGACTGGCCATGGTTATACCAACAGCATGCATTGTACGGCCCATCTCCCTGGTCGCCAATCGGAACTCACCACCGACTGTCCTCAGTGATGTGTTCAGGGGCAGGGTTGTCCAAGGTGGGGGACAAAATGGCCCCCACCAAAGGTCAGGTGTTAGTCGAGCTCATCATGACCTTACTTCATGGTGACTAGTAGACCTGTAGCTTTGGGTCAGCATGGAAATCACTGAGAGCCTTCTATTAAAGAACAGGGAACAGCTTTTGAAACACCAGCTCAGCCCTCCTCAGTTCATGAGCTCTCTCTGTGTGTGGGCTTCATTGTTCACTCCATGGTTAGCAGGTACCGCTATGAGTCTCTCTGCGTTCTCTAGCTATAAAAAGCCTGTCCGGTAGGGCTCCACCCAATTGGGAGAGATTGAGAGAGTGGTATTAGAGAGAGAGCTATTGAAGTGATGATCAAGCAGCGCTGCCCACACGGTGAGGCACTTCCTGTGTTTATGTAAGCCTCCCACCGGGACCCTGCTGCTCTACCCATCCGGCCCTCCTCCCTTCATCCCTCCGGCCGCGCCCCTGATGTAATCACCACTTATAGAGTCAGACATTTCCGTTATGCTAATGTAGTGTGTGATGTAAAATGTGTTTGAAAAGTCCCTTGTCAATGCCGAACAGACTGGATGAGTGGAAGTAGGTTAAATCCACTAATACAGGCACTATGTGCCGATTTATCTTTTCATACCCCTTATGATTAAGATTTGGATTGGGGGTCAGGGAATCTGATCCTAGATATGTGGTTAGGGGGAGGGGCAACTTCTACCTGGAAGTGAATAGGATTGCCACAGAACACTCCCCATAACTGAAGACACTGGTTTGGGCTTTGTGTGTAGCGTGTCTTAGAGTCAGTCTCTCGCTCCCCCCTCTCCTCCCATTGGCAGAGCTGTACTCTCCCTGGGCCATCTCTCGCCTCTGCAGCTGTCGCCTTTGGCACACAGGCAGTGGGGCTTAGAGATGCCGTCTGAAAGGAAAGAGAGAAGAGACTGCGGCTTCGGCGTTTAGAGGGAGACGAAGATAGTGTTGCAGTGTTAGAGATGGGTGTTAGGCCTCCAAGCGTCCTCTCTTTCTAGGCTTTCATTTCACTCTCTCTTTCTATTGCACTCTCATTTCTCATTGTTTCTTCCCACGGTCTTTGTTTATTTAGTTGTCTCTCTCGCGCTCTCTCTGTCTCTCTCGCCCTCTCTCTGTCTCTCTCTCGCGCTCTCTCTGTCTCTCTCTCGCGCTCTCTCTGTCTCTCTCTCGCGCTCTCTCTGTCTCTCTCTCGCGCTCTCTCTCTCTCTGTCTCTCTCTCGCGCTCTCTCGCGCTCTCTCTGTCTCTCTCTCGCGCTCTCTCTGTCTCTCTCTCGCGCTCTCTCTGTCTCTCTCTCGCGCTCTCTCTGTCTCTCTCTCGCGCTCTCTCTGTCTCTCTCTCGCCCTCTCTCTGTCTCTCTCTCGCGCTCTCTCTGTCTCTCTCTCGCGCTCTCTCTGTCTCTCTCTCGCGCTCTCTCTGTCTCTCTCTCGCGCTCTCTCTGTCTCTCTCTCGCGCTCTCTCTCGCGCTCTCTCTGTCGCTCGCTCGCTCGCTCTCTCTGGCTCGCTCGCTCGCTCTCTCTGGCTCGCTCGCTCGCTCTCTCTGGCTCGCTCGCTCCCTCTCTCTGGCTCGCTCGCTCCCTCTCTCTGTCTCTCTCTCGCGCTCTCTCTGTCTCTCTCTCGCGCTCTCTCTGTCTCTCTCTCTCGCTCGCTCTCTCTCTCTCTCTCTGGCTCGCTCGCGCTCTCTCTCTCTGGCTCGCTCGCGCTCTCTCTCTCTGGCTCGCTCGCGCTCTCTCTCTCTGGCTCGCTCGCGCTCTCTCTCTCTGGCTCGCTCGCGCTCTCCCTCTCTCTGGCTCGCTCGCGCTCTCCCTCTCTCTGGCTCGCTCGCGCTCTCCCTCTCTCTGGCTCGCTCGCGCTCTCTCTCTCTGGCTCGCTCGCGCTCTCTCTCTCTGGCTCGCTCGCGCTCTCCCTCTCTGGCTCGCTCGCGCTCTCCCTCTCTCGCTCACTCTCTCTGTCTCATCAAATCAAAGTTTATTTGTCACGTGCGCTGAATACAACAGGTATTCAGGCATTACGGTGAAATGCTTACTAACCAATAGTGCAAAAAAGGTATTAGGTGAACAATAGGTAGGTAAAGAAATAAATCAACAGTAAAAAGACAGGCTATATACAGTAGCAATGCTACATACAGATACCGGTTAGTCAGGCTGATTGAGGTTGTATGTACATGTAGATATGGTTAAAGTGACTATGCATATATGATGAACAGAGAGTAGCAGTAGTGTAAAAGAGGGGTTGGGGGGTGGGACACAATGCAGATAGCCCGGTTAGCCAATGTGCGGGAGCACTGGTTGGTCAGCACAATTGAGGTAGTATGTACATGAATGTATAGTTAAAGTGACTATGCATATATGTTAACCAGAGAATAGCAGCAGCGTAAAAAGAGGGGTTGGGGGGGGGGGGGGGGGACAATGCAAATAGTCCGGGTAGCCATTTGATTACCTGTTCAGGAGTCTTATGGCTTGGGGGTAAAAACTGTTGAGAAGCCTTTTTGTCCTAGACTTGGCACTCCGGTACCGCTTGCCATGCGGTAGTAGAGAGAACAGTCTATGACTGGGGTGGCTGGGGTCTTTGACAATTTTTAGGGCCTTCCTCTGACACCGCCTGGTGTAGAGGTCCTGAATGGCAGGCAGCTTAGCCCCAGTGATGTACTGGGCCGTACGCACTACCCTCTGTAGTGCATTGCGGTCAGAGGCCGAGCAATTGCCGTACCAGGCAGTGATGCAACCAGTCAGGATGCTCTCGATGTTGCAGCTGTAGAACCTTTTGAGGATCTCAGGACCCATGCCAAATCTTTTTCGTTTTCTTAGGGGGAATAGGCTTTGTCGTGCCCTCTTCACGACTGTCTTGGTGTGTTTGGACCATTCTAGTTTGTTGCTGATGTGGACACCCAGGAACTTGAAGCTCTCAACCAGCTCCACTACAGCCCCGTTGATGAGAATGGGGGCGTGCTCGGTCCTCCTTTTCCTGTAGTCCACAATCATCTCCTTAGTCTTGGTTACGTTGAGGGATAGGTTGTTGTTCTGGCACCACCCGGCCAGGTCTCTGACTTCCTCCCTATAGGCTGTCTCGTCATTGTTGGTGATCAGGCCTACCACTGTTGTGTCGTCTGCAAACTTAATGATGGTGTTGGAGTCATGCCTGGCCATGGAGTCGTGGGTGAACAGCGAGTACAGGAGGGGACTGAGTACGCACCCCTGGGGAGCGCCAGTATTGAGGATCAGCGTGGCAGATGTGTTGCTACCTACCCTCACCACCTGGGGGCGGCCCATCAGGAAGTCCAGGATCCAGCTGCAGAGGGAGGTGTTTAGTCCCAGGATCCTTAGCTTAGTGATGAGCTTTGAGGGTACTATGGTGTTGAACGCTGAGCTGTAGTCAATGAACAGTATTCTCACTTAAGTGTTCCTTTTGTCCAGGTGGGAAAGGGCAGTGTGGAGTGAATAGAGATTGCATCATCTGTGGATCTGTTTGGGCGGTATGCAAATTGGAGTGGGTCTGGTGTTTCTGGGATAATGGTGTTGATTTGAGCCATTACCAACCTTTCAAAGCACTTAATGACTACGGACATGAGTGCTACGGGTCTGTAGTCATTTAGGCAGGTTGCCTTTGTGTTCTTGGGCACAGGGACTATGGTGGTCTGCTTGAAACATGTTGAAAATGTCATTGAAGACACCTGCCAGTTGGTCAGCACATGCCCGGAGCACACGTCCTGGTAATCCGTCTGGCCCCGCAGCCTTGTGTATGTTGACCTGTTTAAAGGTCTTACTCACGTCGGCTACGGAGAGCATGATCACACATTTGTCCGGAACAGCTGATGCTCTCATGCATGCCTCAGTGTTGCTTGCCTCAAAGCGAGCCTAGAAGTGATTTAGCTCATCTAGTAGGCTCGTGTCACTGGGCAGCTCGCGGCTGTGCTTCCGACGAGCGTCGGAGCTGGTTTAGTATGATTCAATCTTAGCCCTGTATTGACGCTTTGCCTGTTTGATGGTTCGTCGCAGGGCATAGCAGGATTTCTTGTAAGCTTCCGGGTTAGAGTCCCGCACCTTGAAAGCGGCAGCGCTACCCTTTAGCTCAGTGCGAATGTTGCCTGTAATCCATGGCTTTTGGTTGGGGTATGTACGTACAGTCACTGGGGACGACGCCCTCGATGCACTTATTGATAAAGCCAGTGACTGATGTGGTGTACTCCTCAATGCCATCGGAAGAATCCTGGAACATGGTCCAGTCTGTGATAGCAAAACAGTCCTGTAGTTTAGCATCTGCTTCATTTGACCCCTTTTTTTATAGACCGAGTCACTGGTGCTTCCTGCTTTAATTGTTGCTTGTAAGCAGGAATCAGGAGGATAGAGTTGTGGTCGGATTTACCAAATGGAGGGCGAGGGAGAGCTTTGTACGTGTCTCTGTGTGTGTTGAGTACAGGTGATCTAGAATTTTTTTCCCTCTGGTTGCACATTTAACATGTTGATGGAAATTTGGTAGAACTGATTTAAGTTTCCCTGCCTTAAAGTCTCCGGCCACTAGGAGCGCAGCCTCTGGGTGACTGGTTTCCTGTCTGCTTATTTCCTTATACAGCTGGCCGAGTGCTGTCTAAGTGCCAGCATCTGTCTGTGGTGGTAAATAAACAGCCACGAAAAGTATAGCTGAAAAGTCTCTAGGCAAGTAGTGTGGCCTGCAATTTATCACAATATACTCTACTTCAGGCGAGCAAAATCTAGATACTTGCTTAGATTTCGTGCACCAGCTGTTGTTTACAAATATGCACAGACCATCCCCCCCCAATCGTCTACCGGAGTGTGCTGTTCTATCTTGCCGGTGCAGCGTGTATCCCCTAGCTGAATATCCATGTCGTCATTCAGCCACAATTCCGTGAAACATAGGATATTACACTTTTTGATGTCTCATTTGGTAGGATATTCGTGATCGTACCTTGTCTAGTTTATAGTCCAATGATTGCACGTTGGCGTGTAGTATTGACGGTAACGGCAGCTTTCCCATTCTTCTTTTCTGGGTCCTGACCAGGCATCCGGCTCTTTGTCCTCTGTACTTGCGTTGCTTCCTCTTGCAAATAACGTGGATGTCGGCCCTGTCGGGTGTTTGGAGAATGTCTTGTGCGTCTTGTTTGTTGAAGAAAAAAACTTGTCTAATCCGAGGTGAGTGATCGCTGTCCTGATATCCAGAAGCTCTTTTTTGCCGTAAGATATGGTTGTCGCTCGCTCTGTCTGTCGCTCGCTCTGTCTGTCGCTCGCTCTGTCTGTCGCTCGCTCTGTCGCTCGCTCGCTCTGTCTGTCGCTCGCTCGCTCGCTCTGTCTGTCGCTCGCTCGCTCTGTCTGTCGCTCGCTCGCTCTCTGTCGCTCTGTCTGTCGCTCGCTCTGTCTGTCGCTCGCTCTGTCTGTCTGTCGCTCGCTCTGTCTGTCGCTCGCTCGCTCTGTCTGTCGCTCGCTCGCTCGCTCGCTCTGTCTGTCGCTCGCTCTGTCTGTCGCTCGCTCTGTCGCTCGCTCGCTCTGTCTGTCTGTCTGCGCTCTGTCTGCCGCTCGCTCTGTCTGCCGCTGGCTCTGTCTGCCGCTCGCTCTGTCTGTCCGCTCGCTCTGTCTGCCGCTCGCTCTGTCTGCCGCTCGCTCTGTCTGCCGCTCGCTCGCTCGCTCCCTCTGTCTGTCTGTCGCTCGCTCGCTTGCTCGCTCCCTCTGTCTGTCGCTCGCTCGCTCTGTCGCTCGCTCGCTCGCTCTGTCGCTCGCTCTGTCTGTCGCTCGCTCTGTCTGTCGCTCGCTCTGTCTGTCGCTCGCTCGCTCTCTGTCGCTCACTCTGCTCTGTATGTCGCTCGCGCTCTCTGTCGGTCTCTCGCGCTCTCTGTCGGTCTCTCGCGCTCGCTCTCTGTCTGTCTGTCTGTCTGTGTGTCTGTCTGTCTGTCTGTCTGTCTGTCTGTCTGTCTCTGTCTGTCTGTCTGTCTCTGTCTGTCTGTCTCTGTCTGTCTGTCTCTGTCTGTCTGTCTCTGTCTGTCTGTCTCTGTCTGTCTGTCTGTCTCTGTCTGTCTGTCTGTCTCTGTCTGTCTGTCTCTGTCTGTCTGTCTCTGTCTGTCTGTCTCTGTCTGTCTGTCTGTCTCTGTCTGTCTGTCTCTGTCTCTGTCTGTCTGTCTGTCTCTGTCTGTCTGTCTCTGTCTGTCTGTCTGTCTCTGTCTGTCTGTCTGTCTCTGTCTGTCTGTCTCTGTCTGTCTGTCTCTGTCTGTCTGTCTCTGTCTGTCTGTCTGTCTCTGTCTGTCTCTGTCTGTCTGTCTCTGTCTGTCTGTCTGTCGCTCGCTCGCTCTGTCTGTCTCTCGCTCGGTGTGTCCGCACTTAGAGTGTAGCTAATTATTGACCTATTGTATCTAAACCGCTATGAAATATATTTTCAATATCTACAAGTAATGTATTTTTAGCTGTTTTGAAGATGATGTACAAAACCAAAAGTAAAAGACACAAAAATGAAACTTAAGAATGGGAAGCATCAAAATGGCACAGAAAACTGATCTACCGCTTCTTAGACTTGCTTATAATTAGAATGACAGATCTATAACTCACATTTCTTTGTGAATTTGGTCGGGTCACCCAAAAAGTAACATATTGTAGCTTTAACGTTAGTAAGGCCTAGCGCAGGGGTAGGCAGCCAGATTCAGCTGCGGGCTGAACATAATTATAGTGATTTGTACACTGCAAATTGACCACAAACAACTAAGCCCAAAAGAGATTGTATTTTAAAATAACAATAATTTCATACCTTGATAATGTTGACACGATCATATTTATATATTTATTTATATATTTATTTAATATAATTATTTTTAATTCCCCCCCCCCTCTGGGAATACTTGTGAACAGATTTCCAAAATTATATATTTTTTTGCAGAATTCCTGTTGATTTTAGACTTTGTCTAAAAAAAACAAGACCCCTGGCCTAGCATCTGAATTCAGATATAGGCTTAGATATTAGCTTATCCTTGGTCATACTCTTCAATCTCAGTTGAGGTGGAGGGCGTCTGGTGGTTATCGATGCCACACCGCTGAAAGACCAATTAAGAAAGTGTGGTCTGTTTACAGTCGACGGTCATTAGCTGAGGGTAGGAGCACTGTCGCTGGGTGTTTGTAGGAGTGTGAGGTGGTGCCTCGTTAGAGAACGCTGCTGGGGCACATTGACCTTTGAAAGGCCCGCTGCACTGTGAGGGCTCCTTTAGATCTCAATGCGGGCAAAACATAAAGCCTAGCCTATAGACACAATATCAGTCATTCATGTGTAGTATACAGTACACACTCTGAGGGCTATACATAGAGACTTCCACTCACATGCTGACCCCACCATCCGCGTCGTGTGCGCAAGCGTTGCAAAATAAATTAAAACATACACTACCGTTCAAAAGTTTGGGGTAATTTTTTAAATGGAATATCTGCATAGGCGTACAGAGGCCCATTATCAGCAACCATCACTCCTGTGTTCCAATGGCACGTTGTGTTAGCTAATTCAAGTTTATCATTTTAAAAGGCTAATTAATCATAAGAAAACCCTTTTGCAATTATGTTAGCACAGCTGAAAACTGTTATGCTGATAAAAGAAGCAATACAACTGCCATTTAGACTGGTTGAGTATCTGGAGCATCAGCATTTGTGGGTTCGATTACAGGCTCAAAATGTCCAGAAACAAAGAACTTTATTCTGAAACTGGTCAGTCTATTCTTATTCTGAGAAATAAATGCTATTCCATGTGAGAAATTGCCAAGAAACTGAAGATCTCGTACAACGCTGTATACTACTCCCTTCACAGAACAGCGCAAACTGGCTCTAACCAGAATAGAAAGAGGAGTGGGAGGCCCCGGTGCACAACTGAGCAAGAGAACAAGTATATTAGAGTGCCTAGTTATAGAAACAGACGTCTCACAAGTCCTCAATTGGCAGCTTCATTAAATAGTACCCGCAAAACCCCAGTCTCAACGTCAACAGTGAAGAGGCGACTCCGGAATGCTGGCCTTTTAGACAGAGTTGCAAAGAATAAGGTCCTCTGTCCACTCTGTGTTTTTCCCATCTTAATCTTTACTTTTTATTGGCTAGTCTGAGGAATGGCTTTTTCTTTGCAACTCTGCCTAGAAGGCCATTATCCCGGAGTCGCCTCTTCACTGTTGACACCTCCCACTCCTCTTTCTATTCTGGTTAGAGCCAGTTTGCGCTGTCTGTGAAGGGAGTAATACACAGCGTTGTACGAGATGTGCTTTTACAAGGACATTTCTAAGTGACCCCAAACTTTTGAACGGTAGTGTACATGTTATTCAATTATTGCACCCACACTGCTCGTGCGAGCCAACGAGCGTCTGCGTTGCCAAGTGCTAAAATTTAAGTCAGTTCTATTTGTGACACAGAATGCGATGCAAGTCCTGCTTCTCCCATCTCCTCATTGGCTTTTTAGAAGCATATACCCACGTGCTGTCTCCTCATTGGTTATACCCACGTGGGTGATTGAAGGTTGAACTGAGGTCGGTTGTGGTAGTTCACCTTATTATGAAAGTTAGATGCCAATCACCATATAAAGTCCTAAGAAGAAAAAGCCTGGAAGGAGGAGAGATGACTAGAAATGATTTGGTTGACCGCTTTATGTGTGGATTAATTGTCGAAGTAGAGGACCTTGTGCATTTCAGGTAAAATAACAAATCAATGTTTATATGCCAGGACAAATTAGCTAGCAACAGCAAGCTAGCTAGCTAAATTGCCATAAATGTTTAATGCTTTTGGACCTGTCACCCAAATTAATATAATTGGTTCGGAGTTTGTTTTGATATTTCAACCTGCGTGTCGTGATCGCGTTTGGTGTGGGGGACAAACTCGATTTGCACACAATGGCGCACGCGGGTGGAAGGTTTGGGTACGGTGTCATGCACACACAGAATGCACACTCAAACTAATTAATCTGTCATGGCTCAACACACACACACACACACACACACACACACACACACACACACACACACACACACACACAGCAATCACTAGTACATACACATTGGCACACACACTCACAACTATTATATCAATCATGCACACACACGCGCTCTCATACGATCACACTGTGGCTATTCCTGGTCTGTGAATGTGGTCTCTAACCAAGCACTTAGTAGTTTCACACATATTCTTTGTGAACACGTGTGTGTGTGTTTGTGTGTGTGTGTGTGAGAGATTTCTGACTGTTTCTACCTCCTTCTCCATGTATTTCATGTCGCTGTGGAAACCAAACCAAAGACTCAATATACAGTGTATTCAGACCCCTTGACTTTTTCCACATTTTGTTGTATTACAGCCTTATTCTAAAATGGATTCAATTCATTTTTCCCTCATCAATCTACACGCAATACCCCTTAATGACAAAGCAAAAACTTGTAAAAAAAAAAAAAAAAAATGTTTAATAATTTATTAAGATAAAAAACAGACCCTTTGCTATGAGACTCGAAATTGAGCTCAGGTGCATCCTTTTTCCATTGATCATCCTTTATGTTTCTTCAACTTGATTGGAGTCCACCTGTAGTAAATGTAATTGTTTGGACATGATTTGGAAAGGCACACTCCTGTCTATATAAGGTCCCACAGTTGACAGTGCATGTCAGAGCAAAAACCAAACCTTGAGGTCGAAGGAATTGTCTGTAGAGCTCCGTGACAGGATTATGTCAGGCCATGATCAGAGAGGTGACCAAGAACCCAATGGTCACTCTAACATTGCTCCTCTGTGAAGATGGTAGAATCTTCCAGAAGGACAACCATCTCTACATCACTCCACCAATTAGGCCTTTATGGTGGAGTGGCCAGACTGAAGTCACTCCTCAGTAAAAGGCACATGACAGCCTGCTTGGAGTTTGTCAAAAGGGACCTAAAGAACTCTCAGACCATGAGAAACAAGATTCTCTGGTCTAACGAAACCAAGATTGAACTCTTTGGCCTGAATGCCAAGCGTTACGTCTGGCGGAAAACTGGCACCATCCCTACTGTGAAGCATGGTGGTGTCAGAATCATGCTGTATGCATGTTTTTCAGCGGCAGGGACTGGGAGACTAGTCAGGATCAAGGGAAAGATGAACGGAGAAAAGTACAGAGAGATCCTTGATGAAAACTTGCTCCAGAGAGCTCAGGAACTCCGACTGGGGTGAAGGTTCACCATCCAACAGTACAACGACCCTAAGCACACAACCAAGACAACACAGGAGTGGCTTCAGGACAAGTCTATGAATGTCCTTGAGTGGCCCAGAGTCCGGACTTGAACCCGATCGAACATCCCTGGAGAGACATGAAAATACCTGTGCAGAGACTCTCCCCAGAGGATCTGCAGAGAAGAATGGGAGAAACCCTACAAATACAGGTGTGCCAAGCTTGTAGCGTCATACCCAAGCAGACTTGAGGCTGTAATCGCTGCCTAAGATTCTTCAACAAAGTACTGAGTAAAGGGTCTGAATACTTATGTAACTGTGATATTTCATTTGTTTGTTTTTGTTTGCAAATGTTTCTTATAACCTGTTTTTGCTTTGTCATTATGGGCTATTGTGTGTAGATTGATGGGGGGGGAACAATTTAATACATTTTAGAATACGGCTGTAACGTAACGATGTGGAAAAAGTCATGGGGTTTGAATACTTTCTGAATGTACTGTTACTGTAATTATTTTGAATGTTTTCATAAAGGAGTCTTGTTTATAAAGCCAGTTGGGAGTAGGGCTGGATGACGGGAAGGTTACAGGGCTTATTCAGATCCTGAGCTGTGCTGCTCATTAGGCGTATATCATAATAACAGGCCTGCGCTACATTAGCTAGGCGCTAGGCTACGTCTGTCCCTGCACTTCTTTATGGAGCTGTTTAGCGTTAAGCGGAAGAGGGATGCAGCAGTGTGATGCAGACAATAGTGATCACATGGTGGAGTGTTTCTCTCTTTCCTTCTCTTTCGCTCGCTCGCTCGCTCTCTCATATATATATATATATATATATATATATATATATATATATATATATATATATATATATATATATATATATATATATA
Organism: Salvelinus alpinus; assembly: GCF_045679555.1. Classification (NCBI taxonomy): domain Eukaryota; kingdom Metazoa; phylum Chordata; class Actinopteri; order Salmoniformes; family Salmonidae; genus Salvelinus; species Salvelinus alpinus. The sequence goes on from NC_092107.1 coordinate 23,739,172, forward strand.
TATATATATATATATATATATATATACACACAGTGGGGCAAAAAAGTAATTAGTCAGCCACCATTTGTGCAAGTTCTCCCACTTAAGAAGATGAGAGAGGCCTGTAATTTTCATCATAGGTACACTTCAACTATGACAGACAAAATGAGAAAAAGAAATACAGAAAATCACATTGTAGGATTTTTTATGAATTTATTTGCAAATTATGGTGGAAAATAAGTATTTGGTCACCTACAAACAAGCAAGATTTCTGGCTCTCACAGACCTGTAACTTCTTCTTTAAGTGGCTCCTCTGTCCTCCACTCGTTACCTGTATTAATGGCACCTGTTTGAACTTGTTATCAGTATAAAAGACACCTGTCCACAACCTCAAACAGTCACACTCCAAACTCCACTATGGCCAAGACCAAAGAGCTGTCAAAGGACACCAGAAACAAAATTGTAGACCTGCACCAGGCTGGGAAGACTGAATCTGCAATAGGTAAGCAGCTTGGTTTGAAGAAATCAACTGTGGGAGCAATTATTAGGAAATGGAAGACATACAAGACCACTGATAATCTCCCTCGATCTGGGGCTCCACGCAAGATCTCACCCCGTGGGGTCAAAATGATCACAAGAACGGTGAGCAAAAATCCCAGAACCACACGGGGGGACCTAATGAATGACCTGCAGAGAGCTGGGACCAAAGTAACAAAGCCTACCATCAGTAACACACTACGCGGCCAGGGACTCAAATCCTGCAGTGCCAGACGTGTCCCCCTGCTTAAGCCAGTACATGTCCAGGCCCGTCTGAAGTTTGCTAGAGAGCATTTGGATGATCCAGAAGAAGATTGGGAGAATGTCATATGGTCAGATGAAAGCAAAATAGAACTTTTTGGTAAAAACTCAACTCGTCGTGTTTGGAGGACAAAGAATGCTGAGTTGCATCCAAAGAACACCATACCTACTGTGAAGCATGGGGGTGGAAACATCATGCTTTGGGGCTGTTTTTCTGCAAAGGGACCAGGACGACTGATCCGTGTAAAGGAAAGAATGAATGGGGCCATGTATCGTGAGATTTTGAGTGAAAACCTCCTTCCATCAGCAAGGGCATTGAAGATGAAACGTGGCTGGGTCTTTCAGCATGACAATGATCCCAAACACACCGCCCGGGCAACGAAGGAGTGGCTTCGTAAGAAGCATTTCAAGGTCCTGGAGTGGCCTAGCCAGTCTCCAGATCTCAACCCCATAGAAAATCTTTGGAGGGAGTTGAAAGTCCGTGTTGCCCAGCAACAGCCCCAAAACATCACTGCTCTAGAGGAGATCTGCATGGAGGAATGGGCCAAAATACCAGCAACAGTGTGTGAAAACCTTGTGAAGACTTACAGAAAACGTTTGACCTCTGTCATTGCCAACAAAGGGTATATAACAAAGTATTGAGATAAACTTTTGTTATTGACCAAATACTTATTTTCCACCATAATTTGCAAATAAATTCATCAAAAATCCTACAATGTGATTTTCTGTAATTTTTTTTTTCTCATTTTGTCTGTCATAGTTGAAGTGTACCTATGATGAAAATTACAGGCCTCTCTCATCTTTTTAAGTGGGAGAACTTGCACAATTGGTGGCTGACTAAATACTTTTTTGCCCCACTGTATATACAGTGGGGAGAACAAGTATTTGATACACTGCCGATTTTGCAGGTTTTCCTACTTACAAAGCATGTAGAGGTCTGTAATTGTTATCATAGGTACACTTCAACTATGAGAGACGGAATCTAAAACAAAAATCCAGAAAATCACATTGTATGATTTTTAAGTAATTAATTTGCATTTTATTGCATGACATAAGTATTTGATACATCAGAAAAGCAGAACTTAATATTTGGTACAGAAACCTTTGTTTGCAATTACAGAGATCATACGTTTCCTGTAGTTCTTGACTAGGTTTGCACACACTGCAGCAGGGATTTTGGCCCACTCTTCCCTACAGATCTTCTCCAGATCCTTCAGGTTTCGGGGCTGTCGCTGGGCAATACGGACTTTCAGCTCCCTCCAAAGATTTTCTATTGGGTTCAGGTCTGGAGACTGGCTAGGCCACTCCAGGACCTTGAGATGCTTCTTACGGAGCCACTCCTTAGTTGCCATGGCTGTGTGCTTCGTGTCGTTGTCATGCTGGAAGACCCAGCCACGACCCATCTTCAATGCTCTTACTGAGGGAAGGAGGTTGTTGGCCAAGATCTCGCGATACATGGCCCCATCCATCCTCCCCTCAATACGGTGCAGTCGTCCTGTCCCCTTTGCAGAAAAGCATCCCCAAAGAATGATGTTTCCACCTCCATGCTTCACGGTTGGGATGGTGTTCTTGGGGTTGTACTCATACTTCTTCTTCCTCCAAACACGGCGAGTGGAGTTAGACCAAAAAGCTCTATTTTTGTCTCATCAGACCACATGACCTTCTCCCATTCCTCCTCTGGATCATCCAGATGGTCATTGGCAAACTTCAGACGGGCCTGGACATGCACTGGCTTAAGCAGGGGGACCTTGCGTGCGCTGCAGGATTTTAATCCATGACGGCGTAGTGTGTTACTAATGGTTTTCTTTGAGACTGTGGTCCCAGCTCTCTTCAGGTCATTGACCAGGTCCTGCCGTGTAGTTCTGGGCTGATCCCTCACCTTCCTCATGATCATTGATGCCCCACGAGGTGAAATCTTGCATGGAGCCCCAGACCGAGGGTGATTGACCGTCATCTTGAACTTCTTCCATTTTCTAATAATTGCGCCAACAGTTGTTTCCTTCTCACCAAGCTGCTTGCCTATTGTCCTGTAGCCCATCCCAGCCTTGTGCAGGTCTACAATTTTATCCCTGATGTCCTTACACAGCTCTCTGGTCTTGGCCATTGTGGAGAGGTTGGAATCTGTTTGATTGAGTGTGTGGACAGGTGTCTTTTATACAGGTAACGAGTTCAAACAGGTGCAGTTAATACAGGTAATGAGTGGAGAACAGGAGGGCTTCTTAAAGAAAAACTAACAGGTCTGTGAGAGCCGGAATTCTTACTGGTTGGTAGGTGATCAAATACTTATGTCATGCAATAAAATGCAAATTAATTATTTAAAAATCATACAATGTGATTTTCTGGATTTTTGTTTTAGATTCCGTCTCTCACAGTTGAAGTGTACCTATGATAAAAATGACAGACCTCTACATGCTTTGTAAGTAGGAAAACCTGCAAAATCGGCAGTGTATCAAATACTTGTTCTCCCCACTGTATGAGCGGAAAAGGGATGCAGCAGTGTGATGCAGACAATAGTGATCACATGGTGGAGTGTTTCTCTCTTTCCTTCTCTTTCGCTCGCTCTCTCGCTCTCTCTCTCTCTCTCATATATATATATATATATATATATATGCAGGCTGACACAGCCCGCGCTATACAGCATAGCTCGGTACATCCCCGCTATTTCATTAAAGGTTTACTGCAGAGAGAGTGAGTGTGTAAGGGGTAGATCAGAATCCCTTAAAGCATTTTAATGGATTCGAGATACATAGGTGCCAATTCAAGATGGACAAATACTTTGACACTAGCCTGGTACACAGCCCACACTGATTCAACAGACAATGAAACTGACTTGATAAAAGATGGGCTCTTGGCAGTAGAACTTGTTCTTGGTGCACATGGGAGATTTCAGAAATCCTGTCGGTGTTCTGAGAAAACGAACTGCCTGCCCATCTATGCATTCAATCATCAGGCTTTTCTTTACACCCCATTAAACGGGTTAGAACACAACCAAGAGTAATCTCCATACAGTAGCAAGTCAAATCAAATTTATTTGTCACATACACATGGTTAGCAGATGTTAATGCGAGTGTAGCGAAATGCTTGTGCTTCTAGTTCCGACAATGCAGTAATAACCAACAAGTAATCTAAGCTAACAATTCCACAACTACTACCTTATACACACAAGGGGATAAAGAATATGTACATAAAGATATATGAATGAGTGATGGTACAGAACGGCATAGGCAAGATGCAGTAGATGGTATAGAGTACAGTCTATACATATGAGATGAGTAATGTAGGGTATGTAAACATTATATTAAGTGGCATTGTTTAAAGTGGCTAGTGATACATTTTTACATCATTTCCATCAATTCCCATTATTAAAGTGGCTGGAGTTGAGTCAGTATGTTGGCAGCGGCCACTAAATGTTAGTGGGGGCTGTTTAACAGTCTGATGGCCTTGAGATGGAAGCTGTTTTTCAGTCTCTCGGTCCCTGCTTTGATGCACCTGTACTGACCTCGCCTTCTGGATGATAGCGGGGTGAACAGGCAGTGGCTCGGGTGGTTATTGTCCTTGATGATCTTTATGGCCTTCCTGTGACATCGGGTGGTGTAGGTGTCCTGGAGGGCAGGTAGTTTGCCCCCGGTGATGCGTTGTGCAGACCTCACTACCCTCTGGAGAGCCTTACGGTTGTGGGCGGAGCAGTTGCCGTACCAGGCGGTGATATAGCCCGACAGGATGCTCTCGATTGTGCATCTGTAGAAGTTTGTGAGTGCTTTTGGTGACAAGCCACATTTCTTCAGCCTCCTGAGGTTGAAGAGGCGCTGCTGCGCCTTCTTCACAACGCTGTCTGTGTGGGTGGACCAATTCAGTTTGTCCGTGATGTGTACACCGAGGAACTTAAAACTTTCCACCTTCTCCACTACTGTCCCGTCGATGTGGATAGGGGGGTGCTCCCTCTGCTGTTTCCTGAAGTCCACAATCATCTCCTTTGTTTTGTTGACGTTGAGTGTGAGGTTATTTTCCTGACACCACACTCCGAGGGCCCTCACCTCCTCCCTGTAGGCCGTCTCGTCGTTGTTGGTAATCAAGCCTACCACTGTAGTGTCGTCCGCAAACTTGATGATTGAGTTGGAGGCGTGCATGGCCACGCAGTCGTGGGTGAACAGGGATTACAGGAGAGGGCTCAGAACGCACCCTTGTGGGGCCCCAGTGTTGAGGATCAGCGGGGTGGAGATGTTGTTACCTACCCTCACCACTTGGGGGTGGCCCGTCAGGAAGTCCAGGACCCAGTTGCACAGGGCGGGGTCGAGACCCAGGGTCTCGAGCTTGATGACGAGTTTGGAGGTTACTATGGTGTTAAATGCTGAGCTGTAGTCGATGAACAGCATTCTCACATAGGTATTCCTCTTGTCCAGATGGGTTAGTGCAGTGTGGTTGCGATTGCGTCGTCTTTGGACCTATTGGGTCGGTAAGCAAATTGGAGTGGGTCTAGGGTGTCAGGTAGAGTGGAGGTGATATGGTCCTTGACTAGTCTCTCAAAGCACTTCATGAAGACGGAAGTGAGTGCTACGGGGCGGTAGTCGTTTAGCTCAGTTACCTTAGCTTTCTTGGGAACAGGAACAATGGTGGCCCTCTTGAAGCATGTGGGAACAACAGACTGGGATAAGGCTTGATTGATTGAATATGTCCTTAAACACACCAGCCAGCTGGTCTGCGCATGCTCTGAGGACGTGGCTGGTAATGCCGTCTGGGCCTGCAGCCTTGCGAGGGTTAACACGTTTAAATGTTTTACTCACCTCGGCTGCAGTGAAGGAGAGCCCGCAGGTTTTGGTAGCGGGCCGTGTCAGTGGCACTGTATTGTCCTCAAAGCGAGCAAAAAAGTTATTTAGTCTGTCTGGGAGCAAGACATCCTGGTCCGAGACGGGGCTGGTTTTCTTTTTGTAATCCGTGATTGACTGTAGACCCTGCCACATACCTCTTGTGTCTGAGCTGTTGAATTGCGACTCTACTTTGTCTCTATACTGGCACTTAGCTTGTTTGATTGCCTTGCGGAGGGAATAGCTACACTGTTTGTATTCGGTCACCTTGCCCTGGTTAAAAGCAGTGGTTCGCGCTTTCAGTTTCACGCGAATGCTGCCATCAATCCACGGTTTCTGGTTTAGCACACAGCAGGTTGGTGGCACCTTTAATTGGGGAGAAGGTGCTTGTGGTAATGACTGGAGCAGAGTACGTGGAATGCTATCAAATACAGTGCATTCGGAAAGTAATCAGACTCCTTTACCTTTTCCACATTTTGTTACGTTAGTCTTATTCTAAAATTGATTAAATAAAAAATGAGTACGAGACTTGAAATTGAGCTCAGGTGCATTCTGTTTCCATTGATAATTCTTGATGTTTCTACAACTTGATTGGAGTCCACGTGTGGTAAATTCAATTGACTGGACATGATTTGGAAAGGCACACACCTGTCTGTATAAGGTCCCACAGTTGACAGTGCATGTCACAGCAAAAACCAAGCCATGAGGTATAAAGAATTGTCCGTAGAGCTCTGAGACAAGATTGTGTATGGGCACAGATCTGGGGAAGGGTACCAAAATATTTCTGCAGCATTGAAGGTCCCCAAGAACACATTGGTCTCCATCATTCTTAAATGGAAGAATTTTGGAATCACCAAGACCCTTCTTAGAGCTGGTCACCCGGCTATCGGAGGAGAAGGGCCTTGGTCAGGGAGGTGACCAAGAACCCGATGGTCACTCTGACAGAGCTCCAGAGTTCCTCTGTAGAGATGGTAGAACTTTCCAGAAGGACAACTATCTCTGCAGCACTCCGGCAATTAGGCCTTTATGGTAGCGTGGCCAGACGGAAGCCACTCCTCAGTGAAAGGCACATGACAGCCTGCTTGGAGTTTGCGAAAAGGCATCTAATGGACTCTCAGTCCATGAGAAACAAAATTCTCTGGTCTGATGAAACCAAGATTGAACTCTTTTGAAGGAAAGATGAGGATCGAAGGAAAGATGAACAAAGGAAAGATGAACAGAGCAAAGTACAGAGGTCATTGAAAACCTGAGCACTCAGGACCTCAAACTTGGGCGACGGTTCACCTTCCAACAGGACAATGACCCTAAGCACACTGCCAAAACAACGCAGAAGTGGCTTCGGAACAAGTCGCTGAATGTCCTTGAGTGTCCCAGCCAGAGCCTGAACTTGAACCCAATCTAACCTCTCTGGAGAGAACTGAAAATAGCTGTGCAGCAACGCTCCCCATCCAACCTGACAGAGCTTGAGAGGATCTGCAGAGAAGAATAGGATAAACTCCCAAAACAGGTGTGCCAAGCTTTTATCGTCATACCAAGGGGGAGTTAGAGCACTCATTATACATTTGGGTCCCAAGGTTTTTATATGACCATTCATATCGAGTGGTTCCAATGACGAATTTGACGCGAGCCACCCATCCAGCAAAGATGGCTGACAAAACATTACGGTAAGTAGTTATAACTTCATGACGAGTCAAGCAAAAATGTACAATTGAGAGGAATATGTTAGTTAATGTAGAGACAAACGTTTGCATATTTTTTTGTCATGAAGTTAATTTCTGCTGAAAATGGCTATTTAGCAAGTTAGCCGACTAGCTAGCTAGTGTTATGACATGAGTATGCATTTGTAATTCTTGTTTAATATTTTAGGGACTCCTGAGAAAACCAGACTGTCTTCTTGTGAAACAGTGGATGTAAATATTCTAGCTAGCTAAAGCATTTACTGCAAATTGTGTTAGCTTGCCTTATATTTGCCATGCAATACAGCTGAGGTAACATAGCTAGCTAACTATTTATTTGCTTATTGTGTATTGGAGGATAAAAATAACTGTATGCCTTTGGATGTGTAACAAGCTACAGTATGTAGCCGATCGGTGTATGGACTCTAAAACTTTTGGTATGATTATCAGTTCAGAACCTATCTATGAACCTCAGCTATCATAGTTGTATCGTCAAGTCTGAATGGCATTAATGAAGCCTATGGACTGAGTAGAATATAATAACTTTATTGTGCCAAGAATGCAAGTCCTATATACATGTACAGTAGTTATTACCACGCATGAGATCCACACATTGTAGCCTGTACATTGAATATATTCACTGTAACATGTACTCATGTTACATCTGAATGTAACCACCGTATGCCACAATAACACTAAAGTTCTTCACAAAAATGATTTGAATGCATTTAAATGGTTTGAAACTTGTCTGCCTGTTGAACACACATCCTCAGCCTTCTATAGGAATTTAACGACTGCATAGGACTATGTTTTGGATGACTGGCTGCGAATGCTTATTGAATTGTTTTATTTCTGCCTTTTCTATTCCAGACATTCTGAAATTCACTTAAGCATCCCATGTATGTAACTTTAGTCTTTCACTTTTCAATAATCTGGTGTGCGGTTCAGGTATGAATCTCTGTGAGACATTCTTTTTCAGTCATATCCAATACCAGGTGTATCAAACTCCATTCTTTGAATGAAGCTGTGTCTGCCTGTATGTATTACAATTATGCACTTCAACAGTCTTTACCGCTCCTGGGATATCAATGATTACACATTGTAACTATGCAAAAGACTAGAAACATGATTTAAGTAAAGGCTGATTTGTAATTCATATATACAGAAATACACATATGCAAATCTAACTACCTTCATCTGCATTAATCTGAGGACACAGGATAGGTGTAGTATCTTAATGAGATACTTAATTTCAACCAGTGGAGAATGTGAAACGCTTTATTGAAAGTTCATTATCCAGGTGTTATAATAAATGTATTATGTATTTATAATTGTAATATTATAAATACAAAGAGGTGGGGAGAGAGGTAAAACAGAGGAGCAGGTAAAGCAGCATATGATTAATGAATTAGTGCCACCCTAATATTCTCTCAGTTCATCACAATTACAGTGTCTCTAGCGGTGTCTTCTAACCAGCCTTGGACTCCCAGTCGGCCCAAAGATTATCTTAACTTCTTATGGCTGCAATACCATTTTAAAGGTAATCTTGTTGTTAATCCCACCAAAGTGTCTAATTTCAATGCTTTTCAGCGAAAGCACCACAAACGATTATGTTAGGTCACCACCAAGCCACAGAATAAGCACAGCCATTTTTTCAGCCAAAGATAGCAGTGACAAAAAGCACAAATAGAGATAAAATTAATCACTAACCTTTGATGATCTTCATCAGATGACACTCATAGGACTTCATGTTACACAATACATGTATGTTTTGTTTGATAAAGTTCATATTTATACAAAACAATCTAAGTTTACATTGGCGTGTTACGTTCACTAGTTCCAAGAACATCCAGTGATAGTGCAGAGCCACATCTATTCAACGGAAATACTCATAAATGTAGATGATAATACAAGTTATACACATGGAATTATAGATATACCTTAATGCAACCGCTGTGTCAGATTTCTAAAAAACTTTGCGGAAAAAGCAAACCATGCAATAATCTGAGACGGCGCTCAGAACTAGTCAAATTAGCCGCCATGTTGGAGTCAACAGAAACCAGAAATTACATGATAAATATTCCCTTACATTTGATGATCTTCATCAGAATGCACTCCCAGGAATCCCAGGTCCACAATAAATGCTTGATTTGTTCGATAATGTCTGTTATTTATGTCCAATTAGCTACTTTGGTTAGCGCGTTTGGTAAACAATTCCAAAGTCACAAAGCGCGTTCACTAAAACCTGACAATGTCCAAAAGTTCCGTAACAGTCAGTAGATACATGTCATACGATGTACTGAATCAATCTTTAGAATGTTGTGAAAATAAATCTTGAATAACGTCCCAACCGGAGAATTACATTGACTTCAGATGAGCGGTGGAACGGAGGTCCTCCTCATGTGAATGCGCATGGTCACCTCATGGCAGTGGTGACTAATTCTCCTCTCATCCGGCCCACCTTCACAGTAGAGTCATCAGACGAAGTTCTACAGACTGTTGACATCTAGTGGAAGCCGTAGGAAGTGAATACTCATTCATATCTCGCTGGGATTTCAATGGGATCTTTGTTGAAAATCCACCAGCCTCAGAATTTCCACTTCCTGTTTTTATCTCAGGTTTTTGCCTGCCATATGAGTTCTGTTATACTCACAGACATAATTCAAACACTTCAGAGTGTTTTCTATCCAATACTAATAATAATATGCATATATTAGCAACTATGACTGAGGAGCAGGCTGTTTACTTTGGGCACCTCTGTGCACCTTTCATCCAAGCTACTCAATACTGCCCCTGCAGCCACAAGAAGTTAATAGTGGGTGAGGCGGCGATGACGGGATTGTCTTCCTCTCTCACATCAAAACATACCTGCAGACGAGAGACAGATGGATAGAGAGAGAGCATGATTTAGCTTAGTTTTTTTTATTCTAACACGGTCAGTCATCATAATCATCAGGAGGTGAAATGCAAAACCCACCTTGGATTATTAACTCTGGGACTACTACATCTATTTATATTTCAATCTAAAGCATCTCTTTAATAATACTTCCTGTATAATATCCCTTACAAAAAATCATAACATTGGATAGATGCATGTGTAGCACGTGACAATAGCAAGGATAGCGTCACAAATATCAAGGATAGCGTCACAAATGAATACATAAATAACATTTGAAGCTTGATAATGACTTGATCATTTGAATCAGCTGTGTAGTGCTAAGGCACAAAAACATGTTGAGTCCCCAGGACCAGGACTGAGAACCGCTGCTCTTCATTGGGACCTCTTAATCTACAGACAGGCTTTCACAGTTCTCTGTATCTGAGAACAGAAAAGCTCACAAGAAATAGACTATACACAATACCTGCTCTATTCAGAATAGCCTCCCCTCTCACTTTGACAGCTGGGCCTGCTATCCTTTCACCCTCCTCCAAAAAATACAAATGTTTGCCATTATCAAGAGTGGCACTGGGGCTAAAACAATATCCTATATAGTGTGGGAGGACTGCACCTAAATAGGCTGGAGACTTATAACTAATCGAAGAGCATGCATGTATATGTCCTGACCAAAAGATGAGTCGTTGGTAGGGTTCACTTGACGTTGCAGCACAGCAAGATTCTCAGTAGACAGGGGGCATGGGATGTCAGGAACAATGACCCCATTGTTAGTGTTTCCAGATTATCCTCCTGATAAAGTAGGTCCTCCATGTGCTGAATCTGGAATGCTCAAAAGAAACAAATCTGTATTAGTGATGATATAAATTTGGCAGCAACGGGCTTGATAGTCCAGTGAAAATGTCTGAGTGTTTGTGGTGTAAATCTGAAAATTAGCAGCTGACATCTTAAGCGTTTTTTTAATTAATGCGAGACAGGTTCCATGTACAACAAGACAGGCAGAGATGAAGAGAGAAAAAGAACACAGAACCGTTTACTTACCTCTGGTTATGGACACTTTTGCCAAAAATAAGGCTTCTACGGCCTGTTCCTCGGACAGTGAAGATACATCTGGCAATATCCACATTTCCGACCCCTTGATCAGCTCGCACTCTGAAAGTAAAGAAAATAGCTTATTTTTTGTAGATATTAAAATAATAACAGAGATATGAACATTCAATCTAAAGCAACAGATGTCATTTTCAGGATACGTCAATACAGCACAGTCAGCTTAACACCAGAATGGTATTGTGGTTGTTCATTAGGTGATGGGAAATATGCAATATGCATACAAATAATATACTTACAGTTAAAGTCGAGAAGTTTACATACACTTAGGTTGGAGTCATTAAAACTCGTTTTTCAACCACTCCACAAATTTCTTGTTAACAAAGAATAGTTTTGGCAAGTCGGTTAGGACATTACTTTGTGCCTGACAAAAGTCATTTTTCCAACAATTGTTTACACACAGATTACTTAACTTATAATTCACTGTATCACAATTCCAGTGGGTCAGAAGTTAACATGCACTAAATTGACTGTGCCTTTAAACAGCTTGGACAATTCCAGAAAATGATGTCATGGCTTTAGAAGATCTGATAGGCTTATTGACATCGTTTGAGTCAATTGGAGGTGTACCTGTGGATGTATTTCAAGGCCTACCTTCAAACTCAGTGCCTCTTTGCTTGACATCATAGAAAAATCAAAAGAAATCAGCCAAGACCTCAGATAAGAAATTGTAGACCTCCACAAGTCTGGTTCATCCTTGGAAGCAATTTCCAAACGCCTGAAGGTACCACGTTCATCTGTACAAACAATAGTACGCAAGTATAAACACCATGGGACCACGCAGCCGTCATACCGCTCAGGAAGGAGACGCGTTCTGTCTCCTAGAGATGAACGTACTGTGGTGCGAAAAATGCTAATCAATCCCAGAACAACAGCAAAGAACCTTGTGAAGATGCTGGAGGAAACGGGTACAAAAGTATCTATATCCACAGTAAAACGAGTCCTATACCGACATAACCTGAAAGGCCGCTCATCAAGGAAGAAGCCACTGCTCCAAAATGGCCATAAAAAAGCCAGACTACAGTTTGCAACTGCCCATGGGGACAAAAATCGTAATTTTAGGAGAAATGTTCTCTGGTCTGATGAAACAAAAATAGAACTGTTTGGCCATAATGACCATTGTTATGTTTGGAGGATAAAGGGGGAGTCTTGCAAGCCAAAGAACACCATCCCAACCGTGAAGCACGGGGGTGGCAGCATCATGTTGTGGGGTTGCTTTGCTGCAGGAGAGACTGGTGCACTTCACAAAATAGATTGCATCATGAGGAGGGAAAATTATGTGGATATATTGAAGCAGCATCTCAAGACATCAGTCAGGAAGTTGAAGCTTGGTCGCAAATGGGTCTTCCAAATGGACAGTGGAAGCATACTTCCAAAGTTGTGGCAAAATGGCTTAAGGGCAACAAAGTCAAGGTATTGGAGTGGCCATCACAAACCTTGACCTCAACCCTATAGAAAATTTGTGAGCAGACCTGAAAAAGCGTTTGCGAGCAAGGAGGCCTACAAACCTGACTCAATTACACCAGCTCTGTCAGGAGGAATGGGCCAAAGTTCACCCAACTTGTTGAAGGCTACCCAAAACGTTTGACCCAAGTTAAACAATTTAAAGGCAATGCTACCAAGTACTAATTGAGTGTATGTAAACTTCTGACCCATTGGGAATGTGATGAAAGAAATAAAAGCTGAAATAAATCATTCTCTCTACTATTATTCTGACATTTCACATTCTTAAAATAAAGTGGTGATCCTAACTGACCTAAAATGGAATTTTGACTATGATTAAATGTCAGGAATTGAGTTTAAATGTATTTGGCTAAGGTGTATGTAATCTTCCAACTTCAACTGTACCTTCCTTGAAAATCCATCTATACCGCCAAAGATGACAAATGTTGTCTCTTGGAAAAAAAGCATTGGAATTAAAAGTGAAATGTTTAACCTATTATTCCCGCTTCATTATTTATGTATCACCAGTTGATGAACAACTCCAGTTTCATACATCATTGAAATGTGTCTACAAATAAGTAATAATAAAAAGTAAAAATTACTTCTTAGATTTGATGGAGACATTATACATCTTCGTACCTTTGTCAATTTATGATTTGTATCAGTGTGGATGAGAGAGTATTTTTGCCGACCAATGCAACAAAGATGGATCATTCTGGCAATGATACCTGCACCATCTACACGCTGCAAAGACTCCCTAACTCTTCGCCATTGTACATGATGGCCCATTGCTTGGAGATTTCCTTTGACCATTATTAAGCCTGCATGGGGCATCCTTGCCTTAATGGCCCTAACTTTCTGGTCTAACACTTCATCTGACATATCAGAATAGCATTCCCTGACAGACATATTGTGATCTTTCATCCTTCTGTAAAAAGCTAACCGGTACACTGTCATGAAATATGATTATATATCGACTATGAAACAAATAGGACATGGCCTGCTTATGAGTTGCCATGAAAGAAAGTTAGATGAATTCAACTGAAAATGGTGAGAACAGGCGCTCGTAGCTAAATGTGTTTGGTTAGCTTGAGAAGAATAATTGTATGATTTATCATTCTACGGTATGTATGTAATATAGTAGAACGTTATGAACCGACACTGAATCGTAGGAGCTAACTACTAGCTATGTGGAAGTTGGACGGAAGAACGCCCAGTGCTGCTTACCTGAGATTCCATCATCACACACTCCTTCGTAGGTGTCCGCTATGACTTCCTTTGTGTCGGAAAGAAAGGCTGAACAGTATTGGTTGTAGCCAAACTGACACTCCAAAAATTGCCAAAATGGAGTGTGATTGATAGCGAAATTAAATAAAGTTTTGCTCTCGACAAAAATACATCCATTTGTTGCAAGTTGGGGATGGGGGCTAATAGCTGAACAATAGACTATTTAACCTTTACTAGAGAATAGTTTAATAGCCGAGCTAGGTGTGAAAAAACCCCGTCCTATCACAGACCAGATTTGCCTTATCGACCAAGGGGGAGTTAGAGCACTGATTTATGCTTTTGGGTCCCAATGCACTACTGTGTGTCTAACTGACAATGAATGGGCAATATAGACCAAATAATAAACTGATAATTGTGCACGACTTCAAATGAAACAAGCAGGGAGGAGGTTTCGAACCCAACCTTCTTGCCCAAAGTCCAGCGAGCTATCGACTGTGCACCAAAAGCATGCTCAAGTCGCAGAGTCGATAGAGCGCGTCCTCACGGTAGCTTGCTACTCAATGTAATAAAGTAATTACTTTTTCAAATAAGTTACCTTACACGTTATGTTGGCTGACAATTTGTTAGCTACGCTGTATTTAGGAACAACATAGCATATTACAGCAGTATGTACCGGTATGTTCGTTATCTACCTAACGTTAGTAGTTATACGTCAAACTTGACAGTATATTAACTATAGGCTATCTAACTACCCAACGTTTATTGACATGATTATTCCCGTCATTCTTAGCTTAGGTAAATGGTATAGTCATTGTTCGTTCTCAATGGACATTCGGGTGCTTTCGTAAATTCGCTCTGGCTATCTACTCCGATTTCAGAGCACTCTCATCTGAATGTACCAGAGCGCAGAATAATGAATTTACGAGCGCTCAACACCTGTTGAATATGGCCGGTGTCAGTAAACATCGGCAAAAAAGCGTAATTAAATTGTTTCCAGCAACACAGTTACAGTCACCAACACTCTGGTTAACACAAAAACTGCCTAACCAGCTCTGCTAGGGTGAGTAAAATGGTCAGAGTGGTCTCATTTGTGTCTGGAAGTAGCTAGCATGCTAGCCAATGTTAGCTTGGGTGCTTGACTGCCGTTGTAAGGCCAGAACGCTCAAATCAACCCTATTACTCGGCCTGAACGTCCGGTGTGGGCACCGAGAGCGAAACGGTCTGAATTTACCCAGAGGGTTTTTCGGTTATCATGGAATAGAAACACCATAATATTAATCAAATGAATTAAGCAATAGAAGACTATCAAGAACTTCTCAAAGATGGCCTCTGGTGGTCAAACTAGCACTAACTTGCATTAACAGAAAAAATGGCTGACAATTAGATAATGTGCCACAGAATGCGCTGCAGTATGACACAACTTAAAGGAGCACCCACTAACAAAATGTGGGAAAAGTAAAGCGGTCTGAATACTTTCCGAATGCACTGTACATCAAACACATGATTTCCATGTGTTTAATGCCATTCCATTTGCTCCGTTCCAGCCATTAATATGAGCCATTCTCCCCTCAGCAGCCTCCAATGAGTTAGAAACTCACACCCAGCACACTCAAATCTCCCACGCACACACATACTGCTTTCACATTGGATTTAAGGTATTTTGCTTGTTAAAAAATAATAATAATAATGTGGGTAATATTTATTTGACTCCCCTTACAACTAGGCCCATTTTTACCACATTTTTGCCTGCATACACCTTTTATACCTCTCGTGTACATGCCGGGGACGAGTGTTGGTGGTGTGGGGGTGTATTTTAATAAATCCATTGAGAATATACATCATCAAAAATACACTGCTCAAAAAAATAAAGGGAACACTTAAACAACACAATGTAACTCCAAGTCAATCACACTTCTGTGAAATCAAACTGTCCACTTAGGAAGCAACACTGATTGACAATAAATTTCACATGCTGTTGTGCAAATGGAATAGACAACAGGTGGAAATTATAGGCAATTAGCAAGACACCCCCAATAAAGGAGTGGTTCTGCAGGTGGTGACCACAGAACACTTCTCAGTTCCTATGCTTCCTGGCTGATGTTTTGGTCACTTTTGAATGCTGGCGGTGCTTTCACTCTAGTGGTAGCATGAGACGGAGTCTACAACCCACACAAGTGGCTCAGGTAGTGCAGCTCATCCAGGATGTCACATCAATGCGAGCTGTGGCAAGAAGGTTTGCTGTGTCTGTCAGCGTAGTGTCCAGAGCATGGAGGCGCTACCAGGAGACAGGCCAGTACATCAGGAGACGTGGAGGAGGCCGTAGGAGGGCAACAACCCAGCAGCAGGACCGCTACCTCCGCCTTTGTGCAAGGAGGAGCAGGAGGAGCACTGCCAGAGCCCTGCAAAATGACCTCCAGCAGGCCACAAATGTGCATGTGTCTGCTCAAACGGTCAGAAACAGACTCTATGAGGGTGGTATGAGGGCCCGACGTCCACAGGTGGGGGTTGTGCTTACAGCCCAACACCGTGCAGGACGTTTGGCATTTGCCAGAGAACACCAAGATTGGCAAATTCGCCACTGGCGCCCTGTGCTCTTCACAGATGAAAGCAGGTTCACACTGAGCACATGTGACAGACGTGACAGAGTCTGGAGACGCCGTGGAGAACGTTCTGCTGCCTGCAACATCCTCCAGCATGACCGGTTTGGCGGTGGGTCAGTCATGGTGTGGGGTGGCATTTCTTTGGGGGGCCGCACAGCCCTCCATGTGCTCGCCAGAGGTAGCCTGACTGCCATTAGGTACCGAGATGAGATCCTCAGACCCCTTGTGAGAACATATGCTGGTGCGGTTGGCCCTGGGTTCCTCCTAATGCAAGACAATGCTAGACCTCATGTGGCTGGAGTATGTCAGCAGTTCCTGCAAGAGGAAGGCATTGATGCTAAGGACTGGCCCGCCCGTTCCCCAGACCTGAATCCAATTGAGCACATCTGGGACATCATGTCTCGCTCCATCCACCAACGCCACGTTGCACCACAGACTGTCCAGGAGTTGGCGGATGCTTTAGTCCAGGTCTGGGAGGAGATCCCTCAGGAGACCATCCGCCACCTCATCAGGAGCATGCCCAGGCGTTGTAGGGAGGTCATACAGGCACGTGGAGGCCACACACACTACTGAGCCTCATTTTGACTTGTTTTAAGGACGTTACATCAAAGTTGGATCAGCCTGTAGTGTGGTTTTCCACTTTAATTTTGAGTGTGACTCCAAATCCAGACCTCCATGGGTTGATATTTGATTTCCATTGATAATTTTTGTGTGATTTTGTTGTCAGCACATTCAACTATGTAAAGAAAAAAGTATTTAATAAGAATATTTCATTCATTCAGATCTAGGATGTGTTATTTTACTGTTCCCTTTATTTTTTTGAGCAGTGTATATACGTAACATGCAACAATTTCAAAGGTCTCAAAGGTCTTGAAATAAATGTATCTATGAATTTCACATGACTGGGAATACAGATATGCATCTGTTGGTCACAGATACCTTATAAAAAATATTTTAAAAAGTAGGGGAGTGGATCAGAAAACCAGTCAGTATCTGGTGTGACCACCATTTGTCTCATGCGGTGCGACACATCTCCTTTGCATAGAGTTGATTAGGCTGTTGATTGTGGCCTGTGGAATGTTGTCCCACTCCTCTTCAATGGCTTTACAAATTTGGTGGTTATTGGCGGGAACTGAAACACGCTGTTGTACACATCGTCCCAGAGTATCCCAAACATGCAGGTCATGAAGAACTGGGACATTTTCAGCTTCCAGGAATTGTGTACAGATCCTTGCAACATAGTCTGTGCATTATCATGCTGAAACATGAGGTGATGGCAGGGAATGAATGGACGACAATGGGCCTCAGGATCTCGTCACGGTATCTCTGTGCATTCAAATTGCCATCGATAAAATGCAATTGTGTTCGTTGTCCGTATGTTATGCCTGCCCATATCAAAACCCCACCGCTGCCATGGGGCACTCTGTTTACAACGTTTACATCAGCAAACTGCTCGCCCACATGGAACCATACATGTGGCCTGCGGTTGTGAGGCCAGTTGGACATATTGCCAAATTCTCTAAAACAACATTGGAGGCGGCATATAGCAGACAAATGAACATTCAATTCTTTGGCAACCGCTCTGGGGACATTCCTGCAGTCAGCATGCTAATGTACGCTCCCTCAAAACTTGAGACATCTGTGGCATTGTGTTGTGTGACAAAACTGCACATTTTTGTGGCCTTTTATTGTCCCCAGCACAAGGTGCACCCGTGTAATGATCATGCTGTTTAATCAGCTTCTTTAGAATTAAGCATTTTGTGCATATGGAACATTTCTGGGATCTTTTATTTCAGCTAATGAAACATGGAACCAACACTTTACATATTGTGTTTATATTTTTATTCAAAGCAAATCCTTCCACTTTGTTAAGGAGCATGTGTAGGTTCTTCGTCATGATACCGATAGAAAATAATAGCAAACCTATTTTCAAAAGCATGTGAGTCTGGTGTATATATTTCAAAACCTATGCAGGCTTTTGGGCAAAAGTGAGCAAAATAATAGGCTTACTGTTGATTTAGGCTACGTTATTGCATGCTAAATGTATCTGATCAGTGATAGATTAGCAAACGAATAGATTAGTTTTACCACCTCCACTTACAGTATTTGCCCAGACAGAAACCAATTAACCAAATAGCCTATACAGACAGAGATTCGGTTAAACAAAATCACATTGATTGATTATCAGACAAGCCAGTGGAGTTGCAGGATTTTGGTTGGGAGTTGGCCTAGGCTACTAAGCGACTGCAAGTGAAGAGCAAAATAGTTAAACTACATAACATGGCAAAATGTTGTAATAAATGAGCCAACTAGACAAGATGATCATGAGCATCACTCACCTCAATTTAGCTAACATTTCCCCAGCCTAATTGTAGTCTAACCAATATTCAATCTGACAGATTGATTCATCAAGATGAGCCCCCACGCTTGCAAGAGTTTAAGAGCGTAATGTGTTTGCCAATGCCGCCTCAGCATTACGGCTATGTTTCATACTAAGCCATAGGCAGAACTTTATTGAAATAATTGTTATTTATTTATGTTATTTAACCCTTTTATTTTACCAGGTAAGTTGACTGAGAATACATTCTCATTTACAGCGACTAGGTCGTTTGGCGTAAATAAAAGTTTAGGTTTTGATACCGACAATACCTTTTCATATATAAAGAAAAGGTGGAAAAAAGCTGACGGGATGGTAAAGTATAATACTGTAGGTCTTAGAACAGCTGACGGGATGGTAAAGTATAATACTGTAGGTCTTAGAACAGCTGACGGGATGGTAAAGTATAATACTGTAGGTCTTAGAACAGCTGACGGGATGGTAAAGTATAATACTGTAGGTCTTAGAACAGCTGACGGGATGGTAAAGTATAATACTGTAGGTCTTAGAACAGCTGACGGGATGGTAAAGTATAATACTGTAGGTCTTAGAACAGCTGACGGGATGGTAAAGTATAATACTGTAGGTCTTAGAACAGCTGACGGGATGGTAAAGTATAATACTGTAGGTCTTAGAACAGCTGGGGGTAGTTTGTGTGCGCTTTGTTTGCCCCGAGAGAGGGAAAATGATTTAGCTTTGTGTTATTTGACAAACACACACACACTCAAGTATATTTGGTTATAGGATTTTAACTTTCCATATGTACCAAGCAAGGAGAAAGATTTATGCTAGAGGCATCTAATTTCATTATGCTTTTCTGACAAGTTTTCTAACATTCTTTATTGTACAGGTCTGTCTTGTCTTGGTCTAAGGAGAGGGATACCTCTTCTTAGTTGGCCTAATTTCTGGACACTCGTGACCTAAACGATGAGCTCATAGAGGGACAGTGCCAGGCTGTCTCCGGTGTGATGCCTTTGCAGGACATTAGGTTCTCCCATAGGTTCATTAGGTTCTCCCTTCAACTGCAAGTAGATCACCACTGTGTGTGTGTGTATTGCGCACACGTGTGATGAAAACACCAATGGGTCCCGTGCCACCACTAACAACACTGTATGTCCCCTGCTGCTCGAAGGGTTCACCCTGCCTTTGAAACACATTAACAGAACAACGCTCTCTCAGCACCCTGTAATCATCATAACATACATCATATTATAAACTGGATGGTTTGAGCCCTGAATGCTCATTGACTGAAAGACATGGTATATCAGACCGTATACCACGGGTATGACAAAACATAACTTTTTACTGCTCTAATTACGTTGGTAACCAGTTTATAATAGCAATAAGGCACCTCGGGGGTTTGTGATATATGGCCAATATACCACGGCTAAGGGCTGTGTCCAGGCACTCTTCGTTGCGTCGTGCATAAGAACAGCCCTGAGCAAGAACAGCCTTGAGCTGTGGTATATTGGCCATATACCACACCCCCTTTTACCTTATTGCTTAATTAATCACCACAGTGTGTCTCGTAGTGTGTGACACAGCTATGTATCTAGCGTGCAGTAATATTAGACTAGGCTAGATTCTTGGTTCTCAGAATGCTAAGGATTACTCTGAATTTGCGTAACAGATGCGTGCCGAGTGGATTTCCAGTCCACATATAGAACCTTATTCTCTAATGTCCTCAACAATTTTAAACTGAGCCCAGCCGGCCCCCTCTCTTCTCCCGCTGTTACCTTCCCCCCTTCGTTCTTATGTAGCCCAGGACTCAGTCTACCGTGTGACGCAACAAACAGGACAGACACACTAAGAATACGTTGTTGTTTTGGCCCGGCTCTAGAGTTGTGTTGGCATTCTGAACATTTCTGTGAGGTGGAGGGCTGAAGCGGTGGAAAATGGTTGGGGGATGTTTTGAGTTTCCCTCAAGACAACATTTCTTCGAGCTGATGTACTACTGTTCCTTCTAGTGTTTTCTGGAAGAGCATCGCTCAAAGCTTGTTTGTGGCATAACTCTGACTGGATCGCCTCGTGACTCAGTGTTTTTAGAAGGATTGTGAAATGCTTTTATAAGTGGAATATGTCTGCTTGCGTGAGGGGCTGCTGATGTTGGATAGCAGGAAGCAGAATTGTTTATGCTTCTGTTTTTAGTTGTGGTGTATTCCTTTGAGGAAGGAGGGTTATGTAGAATAACCCTGTTGGCAGTTGGTCTTGTGTGTCTGTCCAAGGTCCATCAATTCTTTAACAGATAGTGTTTTATGTCACAGTACATTCTGACTCATTTGGTGTCTCCTCTTGTGGTAAATGTGTTGATAATAATAGCTGTAACCAACCACTGCCTTAGAAAATACTGAATGCCACTTAGTCTAGATTTGGACCATGGAAGAGGTTTTGGACTCTCTTGTAGGATTGATTTTATGGTGGCATAGACAGTTCATTGTACATTGTCAACCTACTGAGGGCTGGAGGTTAAAGGGGGTGAGGCTGTCCTGTATTTGTACCTCTTACGTATTATCAATTACCCTCCAGGACAGTGTCCAGCCTGGCCAACACCCTTCTTTCCTCTCCTCCTATTCTTCCTCTCCCAGTCCTCATCAACCAGTATAGAGCAGGGGCTGAAAACAGCTTGTTATGTAATCTTGCCCAGGCCAAGACCAGACACCACAAACACACACACACACACCGACCAGAATCCCATTATCCTAGTATCCACAGCAACGAGCCAATGGGATTGGCCAGGGAGGAGGGGGGCCCAGCCAATAAGCCTGGTGCAGTCTGACAGGTCAGCAGATAGGAAGGAGCTGAAGTGGAATTAATGGGTGGCTGTTGTGGTTGCTCTCTATCTGGAAACCTTGGCTGAGAGACCATTAGAACCAGAGAGTAATGCAGTCCAGTAACTGACTAGTATGGCAGTTGGTAGTCAAGGAATTGTTTTTGAGACGCATTGATTTGTTAGTACAGTACACAGAAAATAATTCCATCAAATGTATTTGAACTCATACGCTCCTTAGAAAGGAAAGAAGCCTTTCATGTGGCAGGCTGTTTCTCTTAAATTTGGAAATGGTTTTTGGAAATGTTTTTTTGCCCATGTCACAAGATACACTTCTGGATCTAATCATAGATAGCCTACTTAGAATGGCACTGAAGGGATTGGAAAATGTGTGACGACAATTGTGTTGTTGATGAGAACTTGATGCACATGCCAAGATGCTTGATCTGCCATATGCTGCAGTACCCTCAACCTGACACCACACACATGCGCAAAAACACACCCAAACACTCCCCCAAATACATGTGAGCTTGCTTAACCTGGAGGCCTGCTTGGGTTACTTTGGCTCCTGTCCAGCATCTTCTTTGCTCCTGCATCACCATGTTGACAAGGTGGCTCGTATATCTGTCACCTTGCCCAGTTCCCTTGAACCAAATATCCCGAACACACACACACACCCCAGCACACCCCAACAACCTCCACTTGGACCTGTTGTGTAATAAACTCCATTCCTCTCCCCTCAAAAATGTAGACTGTAGCACAACACAGCTTGGAGGCGAGGGGTTCACTAAGGACGGCATGGTTTCTTGAGGGGCGCCAATTTGATCTTAACCCCATGTAGGTCGCCCAGTATGAGATGGAGGATGAGGGTGTCAATGTGTCTAGATTGGAGCAAGGTATTGTACTGTACGGATCCAATCCAGATCAGTGGATCAGTTATGCTATGGGCTTCAGTTCATGCTGGGTGGCAAAGGAATCCTATTGTCTGTACTCTACACATATGATCCATCTATACAGTATATGTAGGCTATATCTGTCTGCACCATACATACATGTCAGTCTGTGTGACGAAGCTGTTCCTCTATGTAGTGGATGTGACAGGTTGTTGTGAGAGAGATGATCACTCTAACCCATGTTGTTTCTCTCCTGTCTTCCAGGAAACTCCCAACTCTGTGTTCCTGGTCATGGAGGTAGGTGGAGTGTCACACTATCAGCATGCAACCTCTTCTACCGAGCTGCCTGTAGGCTGCCAGGGTCTCTGCCTTTGTGTTGATACCTCTCCCCTCTCTCTCTCTGTCTGTCTTACTCTGCTTAATTACCCACCCCTCCCCCATGCTCTCTCTCCACATGCCCATGGTAATTTCCTCAGTCCTATGAGAGGCTGCAAACCCAGTGTGCGCCTGTCCTCACTCTGCCTCTCCCATCCCCCTTCTTCTTTCTCTCTCTCCTCTCTCCCTCTCATTGCTCAAGACCAAAAAAATCCACAAACCGCCTGAAGGAAAGAAACTAACTATATGACACCTTAAGTAGCCCTTTAAAAATATACCTGTACACCCACACCCCGCTTTCTAGGAATACTGTTGTTCATTTGCAAAACATTGTTCATTTGCTTTATATTTAGCCCTGCAATACTTATTCTGCCCCTTCTCATATTCTTGCTGTTGTTAAGCTAACTGGCTGTGCAAGGTGTCATGGGACCCTGGTACCTTTTACCTTGGCCTGCCTGGGGTGTTCTAGCTTGTTGTAGATACCGCTGTGTTCTGAGAGCCACACTGACACTAAGGAGGTGGGGTCTCTGGCACAGGAGAAGAAACATACATGAATCTGGCTTTGGTCTTCTAGTTAGCAGGCTGCTTAATCAATGTATTCCCCTACCAGAGAGATGAGCATAGATAGCATCGACAGTAGGCTAGCATGGATGCTAATCTGGCTGGTGTTTGCCAGACTGCTTGTTTTGCCTAGTAAGAAAGGCTTGTCTTACTCAGGTTAGAGGAGGGATCAGATTAATTATTACTTATTAAAACTTCTTCAGGCTGCAAGCCCGACGCCGGTACACTTATGACAACATCCAGCTCAAGTGCAGGGCGCGAAATTCAAAATATATTTTTTAGAAATATTTAACTTTCACACATTAACAAGTCCAATACAGCATTTGAAAGATAAACATCTTGTGAATCCAGTCAACATGTCCGATTTTTAAAATGTTTTACAGCGAAAACACCACGTATATTTATGTTAGCTCACCACCAAATAGAAAAAAGGACAGACATTTTTCACAGCACAGGTAGCATGCACAAAGCCAACCTAACTAACCAAGATCCAACCGAACTAACCTAGAAACAACTTCATCAGATGACAGTCCTATAACATGTTACACAATAAATCTATGTTTTGTTCGAAAAATGTGCATATTTGAGGTATAAATCAGTTTTACATTGATGCTACCATCACAGCTACCGTCAGAAATAGCACCGAAGCAACCAGAGTAATTACAGACACCAACGTCAAATACCTAAATACTCATCGTAAAACATTTCTGAAAAATACATGGTGTATAGTAAATGAAAGACAAAGATCTTGTGAATACAGCCAATATTTCCGATTTTTTTAAGTGTTTTACAGCGAAAACACAATATAGCGTTATATTAGCTTACTACAATAGCTAACACACAACAACATTGATTCAATGCAACCGGTAGCGATAGCACAGTTCGACAGATATATGAAATAACATCCCAAAATGGGTCCTACTTTTGCTGATCTTCCATCAGAATGTTGTACAAGGGGTCCTTTGTCCAGAACCGTCTTTGTTTGGGTTTAGAACGACCTCTTTGCCTCTTGAATTAGCAAGCACACTAGCCCAGTGGCGCGAAGCTCTCCTTCCTGAACAAAAGCAGACAACGCAACACGCCTAACGTCCCGAATAAATTTCAATAATCTAATAAAACTATATTGAAAAAACATACTTTACGATGATATTGTAACATGTATCAAATAAAATCAAAGCCGGAGATAGTATTCGCCTATAACGACGGCTTTCCAGAAGGTGATTCCAGGTCCAACTTCGCGCTTTCGAAAAAACAGGAAATGGCGGACAACTTATTCCAAGAGGATTTATTCCACTTCAGACCAAGATAATCCATTCATTTCTTCTCTCACTTCCTCTTGACATCTAGGGGAAGGTGTATGACGTGTATGTATACCAATACGTATCATGCCCATTTATAGGCAAGCCTTTGAACAGAGACCTCGATTTCAGAAATCTCACTTCCTGTCAGGAAGTGGGCTGCAGAAGGAGTTCTGTTTCACTCAGAGAAAAAATTCAAACGGTTTTAGAAACTAGAGAGTGTTTTCTATCCAATAGTAATAATAATATGCATATTGTATGAGCAAGAATTGAGTACGAGGCCGTTTGAAATGGGCACATTTTTCCAAGTTACTCAATACTGACCCTGCAGCCATAAGAAGTTTTAAGCAGTCAGTGCTCAGGGCTCATACTCCAGCATTTTGGCACCGGTAGGAACACATCGAAAAGGAAACTGTTTTAGGGGAAACACTGCCGTTTTAGCTGCAACATGCTGACTCTGTATGAAACAAAGCAATCTCTTTTTTTGAGCGAACATTATTAATATGCAGTATGTGCCTCATAAATTATTCTCCTCACACGGAAAACAAATCATGGCGGCCCATAACCTTACAGCAATCAACGTGGGCACCCCCATAAGAGTTAAATAAATGAATATTACCTTAGCATTATGTGGTTATGGTGGAACCCTAAGAATGTCTTATTTAAACTCTGCTCAATGCCTCTGCTGCTTGCAGTAAACTGATTGGAATGCACACAGAGCATGTCTCTCACTCCATCCATGTGTCAATATAAGGATCTGAGCTGTAATTGATTTCCATGTACAAAGGCTAAACAACATGGTGTGGTAATAAACTGAACTGGAGTCAGATCCTATCGGTCACTGATAAGGCAGAGGCTCTTTAAGGCCAGATCAAACCAATGCTTTGATCAGAGGAAGCTCTGGTAACCAACAGGATTTAATTGGTGGTTCAACTGACAGAACTGGAAATGGTGGACAGACATGGGGTAGATGGTATCTTAAATGTTCCTACCACCTAGCTGCCCTCTTTCTCCTCCACTTTCTTTCCCCTTCTCCCTTATACCTTTTCTCTAACTCGCTCACTAACTCTCTCTGTCTTTCTTGGACTACTCTCCTTTCCATTCTCTGTGTTGACTAAGGATTAACAGAGACTGTCAGTACTGATAACAGCACAGCCATTCATCAGATTAATTGATGAGACCCATCGTTATCTGGGCTTTGTGGTCACATACAACACACGCACACACACACACACACACACACACACACACACAAAAAACACACACACACACACACACACACACACACACACACAAAAAACACACACACACACAGCTTGATACTGTTAATCCATGTTGTTCTTACACAGCCTGCTAATAGAATGGTTTTGTTTGTCTTGTTCCTCCCCACAGTACTGCAACGGTGGCGATCTGGCTGACTATCTGCAAGGTAAGCATCGCACTAATCTCAATACACACTGGGTATTATTCATCAAAACAAAGTAACTAGCGGTGGAGAGGAGGGGGGGTGTGTGTGTGTGTTCCCAATGCAAGGGAGTGCTGTGTGTAGGAGCCACCACAGTGTTATGACACAATGGGTTCTTTCTTTAGCACCGAGGTCAGCAAAGCTCTGACGCAAGTCTAGAAATGTGCCATCTCAAAGGTCACTCATCTCTCATAATGCTTCCCAAGAAAGCACCAAGCACTGAATGTCTTAATAGGATTCTGCTTGTGGAGATCTACGTGGTATGTCATTGACTTTAATGATGTAGCAGTTCATAGCTGTGAATTGCATAACACACACACCTGCCTCCCTGTTGATATCAACAGCAACAAAAATGTGTCACATACACGTGTTTAGCAGATGTTATTGTGGGTGTAGCGAAATGTTTATGTTTCTACCTCCAACAGTGCAGTAATATCTAACAAGTAATATCTAACAATACACACAATCTAAAGTAAAGGAATGGAATTAAGAATATATAAATGTTTGGACGAGCAATGTCAGAGCTGTTAAGTTCATGTTTTAAGTATCCCTATACTTCTGTTATTACGGGGCTATCACTGAGTCAAGAGTGCGCCTGCGCATGAAAGTAGTTCGTTGATGGACCTGGCCTTGAGTGTAATGGCTACTTGTAGTGTGTTCATATAGTATAGTCAACTTTGTTGAACTGGAACCTTGTCGTTGTGTCATTTCGAGTTAACAAGAGCGGCATAGACTAAGATACAGTAGAATGGGATAGAATACAGTATATACATAAGATGAGTAATGCAAAATATATAAACATTGTTAAAGTGATTTGTGTTATAATTATTAGTGGCCAGTGATTTCAAGTCTATGTGTATAGGGCAGCAGCCTCTAATGTGCTACTGTTGGCTATTTAACAGTATGATGACCTTGAGATAGAAGCTGTTTTTCAGTCTCTCGGTCCCACCTTTGATGCACCTGTACTGACCTCGCCTTCTGGATGATAGCGGGGTGAACAGGCAGTGGCTCGGTTGGTTGTTGTCCTTGATGATCTTTTTGGCCTTCCTGTGACATTGGGTACTGTAGGTGTCCTGAAGGGTAGGTAGTTTGCCCCCGGTGCTGCGTTGGGCAGACCGCACCACCCTCTGGAGAGCCCTGCAGTTGCGGGCGGTGCAGTTGCCGTACCTGGCGATGATACAGCCTGACAGGAAGCTCTCTATTGTGCGTCTGTAGAAGTTTTGTGAGGGTTTTAGGTGCCAAGCCAAATTTCTTCAATCTCCTGAGGTTGAAGAGGCGCTGTTTCACCTTCTTCACCACACTGTCTGTGTGCGTGGACCATTTCAGTTTGTCCGTGATGTGTACGCCAAGGAACTTGAAGCTTTCCACCTTCTCCACTGCGGTCCCATTGATGTGGATAGGGGGGTGCTCCCTCTGCTGTTTCCTGAAGTCCACGATCATCTCCTTAGTTTTGTTGAGGTAGAGTGAAATGTTATTTTCTTGGCACCACACTTCCAGGGCCCCCACCTCCTCCCTGTAGGCTGTCTCATCATTGTTGGTAATCAAGCTTACTACTGTTGTGTCGTCTGCAAACTTGATGATTGAGTTGGAGGCGTGCGTGGCCACGCAGTCGTGGGTGAACAGGGAGTACAGGATGGGGCTGAGCATGCATCGTTGTGGGGCCCGTGTTGAGGATCAGCGAAGTAAAGATGTTGTTTCCTATCTTCACTACCTGGGGGCGGCCCGTCAGGAAGTCCAGGACCCAGTTGCACAGAGCGGGGTTCAAACCCAGGGCCTCGAACTTAATGATGAGCTTGGAGGGTACTATGGTGTTGAATGCTGAGCTATAGTCAATGAACAGCATTCTTGCATAGGTATTCCTCTTGTCCAGATGGGATACGGCAGTGCGATGGCGATTGCATCGTCTGTGGATCTATTGGTGCGGTAAGCAAATTGAAGTGGGTCTAGGGTGTCAGGTGAGGTAGAGGTGATATTATCCTTGACTTGTCTCTCAGAAGTGAGTGCTACGGGGCGAGAGTCATTTAGTTCTGTTACTTTTGCTTTCTTGGGTACAGCAACAGTGGTGGACATGTTGAAGCAGGTGAGGACAGCAGACTGGGATAGGGAGAGATTGAATATGTCCGTAAACACTCCAGCCAGCTGGTCTGTGCATGCTCTGAAGACGCGGCTAGGGATGCTGTCTGTGCCGGCAACCTTGCGAGGGTTAACACATTTAAATGTCTTACTCACATTGGTCACAGAGAAGGAGAGCCCACAGTCCTTGGTGGCAGGCGACGTCGGTGGCACTGTGTTGTCCTCAAAGTGGGCGAAGAAGTTGTTTAGCTTGTCCGGAAGCAAGACGTCGGTGTCCGCGACGTGGCTGGTTTTCTCTTTGTAGTCCGTGATTGTCTGTAGACCCTGCCATATTCGTCTCATGTCTGAGCCGTTGAATTGCGACTCCACTTTGTCTCTGTACTGACGTTTTGCCTGTTTGCTTGCCTTACGAAGGGAATAACTACACTGTTTGTATTCAGCCATATTCCCAGTCACCTTGCCATGGTTAAATGCGATGGTTCGCGCTTTCAGTTTTGCGCGAATGCTGCCATCTATCCACGGTTCCTGGTTAGGGTTGGTTTTAATAGTCACAGTGTGTACAACATCTCCTATACACTTCCTGATGAACTCAGTCATGGATCATGTTTGCATATGTACAGTACCTACTCATTCCAGGGTTTTCTTTATTTTTACTATTTTCTATATTGTAGAGATCACAACTTTGAAATACCACATGGAATCATGTAGTAAACAAATCAAAATATATTTTATATTTGAGTGACTTCAAAGTAGACGCCCTTTGCCTTGATGACAGCTTTGCTTACTCTGGGCATTCTCTCAACCAGCTTCATGAGGAAGTCACCTGCAATCCATTTCATTTAACTTGTTAAAAGTTCATTTGTGGAATTTCTTTCCTTAATGCGTTTGATCCAATCAGTTGTGTTGTTACAAGGTAGAGGTGGTATATAGAAGATAGCTCTATTTGGTAAAAGAGTCCATATTATGGCAAAACAGCTCAAATAAGCAAACAGAAGGAACAGTCTGTCATTATTTTAAGACGTAAAGGTCAGTCAATACGGAAAATTTCAAGAACTTTTAAGGTTTCTTCAAGTGCAGTCGCAAAAACCATCAAGTGTTATGATGAAACTGGCTCTCATGAGGACCACCACAAGAAAGGAAGACCCAGCGTTACCTCAGTTGCAGTGGATAAGTTCATTAGAGTTAACTTCACCTCAGATTGCAGCCCATATAAATGCTTCAAGAGTTCAAGTAACAGACACATCTCAACATCCACTGTTCAGAGGAGACTGCGTTAAGCAGGCCTTCATGGTTGAATTGCTGCAAAGAAACCACTATACTAAAGGACACCAATAAGAAGACGAGACTTGCTTGGGCCAAGAAACATGAGCAATGGATATTAGACCGGTGGAAATCTGTCCAAATTGTATATTTTTCGTTCCAACCGCCGTGTCTTTGTGGAACACAGAGTAGGTGAACGGATGATTTCCGTATGTGTGGTTCCCACCATGAAGCATGGAGGAGGAGGTGTGATGGTGCTTTGCTGGAGAGACTGTCTGTGATGTATTTAGAATTCAAGGCATACTTAACCAGCATGGCTACGTCAGCATTCTGTAGCGATACGCCACCCATCTGGTTTGCTCTTAGTGGGACTATCATTTGTTTATCAACAGGACAATTACCCAAAACACACCTATTTGACCAAGAAGGAGAGTGATGGAGTGCTGCATCAGATGACCTGGCCTCCACAATCACCCAACCCCAACCCAATTGAAATGGTTTGGGATGAGATAGACAGGGTGAAGGAAAAGCAGCCAACAAGTGCTCAGCATATGTGTGAACTCCTTCAAGATTGTTGAAAAGCATTCCAGGTCAAGCTTCTTGAGAGAATGCCAAGAGTGTGCAAAGCAGTCATCAAGGCAAAGGGTGGCTACTTTGAAGAATCTCAAATATAAAATATATTTTGATTTGTTTAACACTTTTTGGTTACTACATGATTCCATATGTGTGATTTCATAGTTTTGATGTCTTCACTATTATTAAACAATGTAGAAAATTGTAGAAAATAAAATAAAGAAAAACTTGTTATCAGGGGAACTGTTTTTATTTTATTTTTTATGTTGTACTGTCGCACGCTTTCACATCACTTCAGGGCATGGTACAGTGTCTGTACCTCTCTCTTCTAGCACGCACTGTCACACACCCCCTTTCTGTCTTGTGCACTCTTTCTCTCTCTCTCTCTCTCTCTCTCTCTCTCTCTCTGTCGTTTTCGCCCTCTCTCTTTTCGCTGTTTCTCTTTCTCCCTCCCTTATAAACCCTTGTATAATAGCATCACACAACCATGTTATCTTATTTCTATAATTGCACAACTTTGCTGTGTTAGAAGAAGTTGCCACTGTTGTACTTTAGAGAGAATGTTGTTAAATCCCTGATTTAATGTGTGTATGCACGGTTAGATTTAATAATGGAAAAATTGATGTAATAAATGTATCACTAGCCACTTTTATATGTTTACATACCCTACATTACTCATCTCATATGTATATACTGTACTCTATACCATCCACTGCATCTTGCCTATGCCCTTCTATACCATCACTCATTCATATATTTCTTTATGTGCATATTCTTATTCATTCCTTTACACTTGTGTGTATAAAGTAGTTGTTGTGGAATTGTTAGGTTAGATTACTTGTTAGATATTACTGCATGGTCGGAACTAGAAGCACAAGCATTTCGCTACACTCGCAATAACATCTGCCAACCATGTGTATGTGACAAATAAAATTTGATTTGATTTGATAAGATCCATTGTGACCATAATGGTTTCGTTTACCCAGGAATCCTCTTAGCTAGCAGCTCACTGGATTAGCTAATGTTGTTGTTTCACTCTAACCAGTACAGGCAGGGACCAGACACACTCCACTGCCTGACCTCGTATGCTAGCTAACATTCACTGTTAATACTTGTATTACTTAGGCTGCTAATGTTCAAACAATTACTACCCTAATCAGTTGTGCTTGCATAAAAGATGTAGACTACTTGCAGAATAAGCATTTTGTGCAGGTTGCTTTCCCTTGGATTCAGGGTGCAGTTGAAGGGGTGCAACTTTCACCCCCCCCCACACACACACACATTCTGCATTTTTGTTCCCCCCAGTTTTATCATTGGAATGTGATACAAAACTAGGCAACGGTGTGCTTTAGGACCATGTGGTCCATTTAGGACCCTCCTAGCGGTCGGGTAGGCTGTTTGGAGCGTCTATCTGACTGGATAAAAAAATATATATATACACTGCTCAAAAAAATAAAGGGAACACTTAAACAACACAATGTAACTCCAAGTCAATCACACTTCTGTGAAATCAAACTGTCCATTTAGGAAGCAACACTGATTGACAATAAATTTCACATGCTGTTGTGCAAATGGAATAGACAAAAGGTGGAAATTATAGGCAATTAGCAAGACACCCCCAATAAAGGAGTGATTCTGCAGGTGGTGACCACAGACCACTTCTCAGTTCCTATGCTTCCTGGCTGATGTTTTGGTCACTTTTGAATGCTGGCGGTGCTTTCACTCTAGTGGTAGCATGAGACGGAGTCTACAACCCACACAAGTGGCTCAGGTAGTGCAGCTCATCCAGGATGGCACATCAACGCGAGCTGTGGCAAGAAGGTTTCCTGTGTCTGTCAGCGTAGTGTCCAGAGCATGGAGGCGCTACCGGGAGACAGGCCAGTACATCAGGAGACGTGGAGGAGGCCGTAGGAGGGCAACAACCCAGCAGCAGGACCGCTACCTCCGCCTTTGTGCAAGGAGGAGCACTGCCAGAGCCCTGCAAAATGACCTCCAGCAGGCCACAAATGTGCATGTGTCTGCTCAAACGGTCAGAAACAGACTCCATGAGGGTGGTATGAGGGCCCGACGTCCACAGGTGGGGGTTGTGCTTACAGCCCAACATCGTGCAGGACGTTTGGCATTTGCCAGAGAACACCAAGATTGGCAATTCATCACAGATGAATAAGTCCCATGTGGTTTAGTTGGTTGAACGTGGCGCTTGCAAAGTCAGAGTTGTGGGCTTCGTTTCCCACAGGGGAAAAGTATGAAAATGTATGCACTCACTACTGTAAGTCGCTCTAGATAAGAGCGTCTGCTAAATTACTAAAATGGAAATATAAAAATGTAAATGCATGTTAATGATCAGTGTGGGTGAAACGTTAGTGTGTAAAATGGTTGTAAAAAGTTGT
This sequence comes from Salvelinus alpinus, assembly GCF_045679555.1. Taxonomy (NCBI): domain Eukaryota; kingdom Metazoa; phylum Chordata; class Actinopteri; order Salmoniformes; family Salmonidae; genus Salvelinus; species Salvelinus alpinus. Next base: position 23,771,729 of record NC_092107.1, read on the forward strand.
ATCTGTGGCCTCTAGGCTAGTGCATAGTGGATGGGTAATGTCATTTATAGAGATTTCAGTGTAGTATGGGTAATGTAGTTTTGTATAGATAAAATATGCTAATAGCCAGTGTGGGTGTAGTATTCTTTTACCACTGCATCCCTCGTCTTCATACATTATGTGCCAATACATTTGTACTGTATAATGAAGGATTGTGGGTAAGTAGTTTCCCCTCCTCTCCCTCTCCCTAGCCAAGGGGACACTAAGAGAAGACACTCTGAGGGTGTTCCTACAGCAGATAGCAGCAGCAATGAGGATCCTCAACAGTAAAGGCATCATCCACCGAGACCTGAAACCACAGAACATCCTGCTGTCATACACCAGCCGCAAGAGATCCAGTATCAACGGCATCCGCATCAAAATAGGTGACTGAACAACCCAGCCCCTCAAACACAACACACACTCAGCTACAACTAAGCTAAACCTTCAAAAAGACAACTATCCCTTTAATTCTGTATATAGTGTTATTTCTGTATATACACAACTTCATAATGTTTATACGATATAAATACTGTTTATACTGTAAATATAGAGATGGCCTATCTATGAACTGTTAGCCATCGTATGATTTGTCTTATTGTGTCACACAAGTGTCATATATCATGTATCAAGATGCACCACAATGACAGCTAGCTAAGGTCATGGTTAGTTGTTTTGAACCTCACAGCTATATTTAGTTTGCACAATGCTATTCCCAGAAGGTGTGGTGACTCATGTTGTGTGTTGAGTGCCCAATTGTCTAGTGTCTGAGAGGCTTGGGAATAGGAGTCGTGACACTGCGATCAATAGTTGTTATTAATAAGACAGACAGACACAGGCAGACAGACTGACTGACTGATGGACTTCTCTCTTTCAGCTGACTTTGGCTTCGCACGATATCTCCAGAGCAACATGATGGCTGCCACGCTGTGTGGCTCCCCCATGTACATGGTGAGTGGATGCGGGTTAGTGTTTGTTGTGTGTGTAAGGGTGTTGTGTCTAAGTCTCTTGTTCTCCTGTGACAACAGCTTTGCTTACTCAGAAACCTGCAACTGGAACGGTCCTTTCAGAGCATGACCTCTAACCTCTGTCCTCTAACCAGGCCCCGGAAGTGATCATGTCTCAGAACTATGACGCCAAGGCAGACATGTGGAGCATTGGGACGGTCGTCTACCAGTGTCTCGTAGGGAAGCCACCTTTCCAGGTAGGATGGAGAGAGGGAGTTGATATGGGGCATCTTTTTTTCATCACACAAAGCAGAATGAAACTGCGAAGAAAATAGCACATGCCTCTGCAAGAAAAATGTCACCCATGGTGTGCATTTATAGTAGTAAACAAACCCCCTGTCACTCTGTGCTCTCGATCTCTCCTTTCTTTCTTTTCTTTTTCTTTCTTTCTTTCTTTCTTTTTTTCTTTCTTTCTTTCTTTCTTTCTTTCTTTTTCTCTCTCTCTCTCGCTCTAGGCCAACAGTCCCCAGGACCTGAGGATGTTCTATGAGAAGAACAAGTCGCTGCTGCCCATGTAGGTGATAGGATATAAGAATGATTAACTATCTGATCGAGGCCATTTAGGCTGAAAAGTCGTGTTTTAACCGGAAGGTGTTGTCTGTGCCTCTATTACCCAGCATCCCGAGGGAGACGTCTCCTCCCCTTGGCAACCTGTTGCTAGGCCTGCTGCAGAGGAACCAGAAGGATAGGATGGACTTCGGTCAGTTCTGACGCCACTTCCCTTCTAGAATGGAAATGATTTAAAACATAATGTTTCTTATCAATCAATTGGATATTACTTCTCTAACATTCACACTTCTGTCTTGTTGTTTCAGATGCATTTTTCAGCCATCCTTTCTTAGATCCACTGTCTGCCATCAAAAAATGTGAGTAGATAGATGAAAACTTCCTTCATCAATAACAGGGAAATACATGTTGTGGTATCATAGCTGTATTGTGAGATGGTGTTGATGTTGAGAACACTTAGGTCTTGTGTGAAAACATGTATTTGTATGTTTTTTCTCCAGCATGTCCTGTTCCAGTACCCAACTGCCCTAGCGCTGTGACCGACATCACCTGTGGCAGCTCGCCCTCTGTTCGCTACAACTCCCCTGCCGTAAGTTCATCCTGACTGCCTATACACCTCATAGTTTCATTCCACAACAAGTGGGTTTATCTGTACCTCAAGGCATGGCACCACACCTCAACACTGAGCACTGAAGAATCCAGACTTTGTACAGTAGCTCTGTGGGAAAACGGACAAACTGAGTTTCCCAGGGATGTACTTTTTCTCTCTGTCCACTGTGATTGCATTATTCTGACAGTCTAGATAGCCCAGTCTGGCTCTAATTGAATTGTACAGCCCAAGCCCTCTCTCACACTGAGATTAATCATCTTGCTTTCTTTCTCTTGCCCTACGCTCCTCACATTCTCACACACACACACACACACACACACACACACACACACACACACACACACACGGTCGTACGCACACACACACCACCTACCCCCACAAACATACACACACCTTTTGCTCACTACAACACACACATACCCCTTCCCTTCTTCAGTCTCTCCCAGACATGCAGACGTTACCTGAGGACTGTCTGTCATCGCCCCCCCTGGGCCCTCCAAACTACCTGCAGCTGTCTAAGGAGTCTGGAGGAAGCACCAGCAGCAAGAACTCTTCCAGCGACACGGACGACTTTGTCCTGGTGCCACACCTCTCCACAGAGTCTTGTGAGTCTGCAGGAACACACACACACACACACACTGAAGACTTGCTACTCCTTATTACACTAATTAGGCCTACTGGCAGCACTTCTCTTACACCAAGCACCTGCTATAAAACACACACACTAAGCACCTGCTATAAAACACACACACTAAGCACCTGCTATAAAACACACGCACTAAGCACCTGCTATAAAACACACACACTAAGCACCTGCTATAAAACACACACACTGAGCACCTGCTATAAAACACACACACTGAGCACCTGCTATAAAACACACACACTGAGCACCTGCTATAAAACACACACACTAAGCACCTGCTATAAAACACACACACTAAGCACCTGCTATAAAACACACACACTGAGCACCTGCTATAAAACACACACACTGAGCACCTGCTATAAAACACACACACTAAGCACCTGCTATAAAACACACACACTAAGCACCTGCTATAAAACACACACACTAAGCACCTGCTATAAAACACACACACTAAGCACCTGCTATAAAACACACACACTAAGCACCTGCTATAAAACACACACACTAAGCACCTGCTCACACTTGACACAGACAGTTGACCAAATAGACACATTTTGAGTGGCGGTATGGGTAGTCAGTTAATTCACTAATGTGGCATGGTTTCTATTCTTGTCTGTTTCGCTCACTTCCCTCTCTCTCCTCTTCCTCAGATGACCAGCCAATGGGAGCAGTGGGGCGTCGGACATCCGCAGAGTGGTGTGGAGGGTGAGTGTAACGTCATCAACTTCAGCTCTAAACATATTGTTGTTGTCTGATTTGGGCCGGCCACCATCTGAAAGGAACATAAACCTTGTCCCTGCACTTCCTCTACATACTAGAGAATACCAGAACACAAAAGAACTCCCAGGAGCACAATATCTAGATGACCTGACCTGGTTCCTCTGTTGACTCCCCTGGGCTTGACCGTGTTGCTCCATGGAAATCGATCATTTTTTCACTGTTGACTTGTTGCATCATAGAAATGTAACCTAAACTCAGAGAGGATTAACAAACAGTCTGTTTGTGTCCCTAAACTGGGATATTTCAGGATATTTCCACTGTCCGACTATTTATGTATTAGATCAATTTGAATTATAGCACATTGGACAGATCTAATAATGGTTGACACAAAACATATGTGTGGTGAAATGATCAACGTTAAAAACAATTAACCAGTCTGATGTGCATGCTGCTATTTCAGCCCCAGATATTGTGTGTGTGTGTGTGTGTGTGTGTGTGTGTGTGTGTGTGTGTGTGTGTGTGTGTGTGTGTGTGTGTGTGTGTGTGTGTGTGTGTGTGTGTGTGTGTGTGTGTGTGCTGTGAATGAGCTCTGCATGAGTAAGTCATTCTGTCTACTCCATATAGACATGTCTATGTAGAATGCTACATAAAACACTCTACATCTCAGTGTGTCTGTCAGTGTGCACAGCTGTGTTTTATACTCCTTAGTCATAAATGACATGCTATTTGTCTCTGAAAGCAATATATCAGTCTTCCATTTCTATGAAGCTATGTCAATGCCTAAATAAGGCATTTTGTTCATGTCAAAATTGTGTAGACGTCTCAGATAAACGGCTACTGTGTATAGGTCAGTTATATCCTGAACCACCCAGACGAGGCAGGCCTGTTGTATGAGAATAGATCTCTTACACACACACAGGAAATCGCTTTGGGCAAATGTGACTGTTGTTGTCGCGGCATCTTAAATGACTGTCACTCACACACACACACATATATTTATATATCACACACACACACACACTGAAAGCAGAGGCACAAACACCACTTCCTTGTCTCATGTGACCCCCACACTCTCTCTGTGTCTGTAAATAGCCTGCAGCAAGACAATGCTCTCCACTGTCATCTATAACTTTCTTTTTATTTTCACTCCCCATGTTCCTCTCCCTGTTTCTCTCTTTGTAAACGGCCTCCAGTAATACTGTTTTCTAGCACTCAGTTTCTCTCTTTGTAAACGGCCTCCAGTAATACTGTTTTCTAGCACTCAGTTTCTCTCTTTGTAAACGGCCTCCAGTAATACTGTTTTCTAGCACTCAGTTTCTCTCTTTGTAAACGGCCTCCAGTAATACTGTTTTCTAGCACTCAGTTTCTCTCTTTGTAAACGGCCTCCAGTAATACTGTTTTCTAGCACTCAGTTTCTCTCTTTGTAAACGGCCTCCAGTAATACTGTTTTCTAGCACTCAGTTTCTCTCTTTGTAAACGGCCTCCAGTAATACTGTTTTCTAGCACTCAGTTTCTCTCTTTGTAAACGGCCTCCAGTAATACTGTTTTCTAGCACTCAGTTTCTCTCTTTGTAAACGGCCTCCAGTAATACTGTTTTCTAGCACTCAGTTTCTCTCTTTGTAAACGGCCTCCAGTAATACTGTTTTCTAGCACTCAGTTTCTCTCTTTGTAAACGGCCTCCAGTAATACTGTTTTCTAGCACTCAGTTTCTCTCTTTGTAAACGGCCTCCAGTAATACTGTTTTCTACCACTGTTTCCATTCCCTCTAACAGTTTTGTAGTCACCCTCATCTATTCCTTAGTTTGTTTCCCCTCATGCTCTCCTCAAACAAATAGCTGTTTTCCTCCTTTCTCACCATCTCTCCATTTTCATCTTTGGGGTGATGGTTTTTCTCTCCCCCTCTTTACCCTGTCTCTTAAAGTGATGCTCCAAAGGTTACAAATTGCAATTCGTAAAATATGTCAATACTTTTTAAGTACTTAAGATCCCGGGCTGCATCTTTAACTCTCTCTCCCTTGCCCCCATTATTCCCCTCTTTGTTCTCTTTCCCTTGGTTCCCTGGTTGTGCTGCAAGGTGGTTAATACTCAGCCTGCCCCTCTGTGACCACTCTCTATTGTGGATGAGGTAAGGTGAGGAGCTAGTCTGAGTGCCAGAGAGTCATTCTCTATTCCTGGAGGATCCCACCCCTCAGTCAGCTCACCTCCCACTGTCAATTGTTTTTCCCCTGTGCTCTGTCTGTCCTTAATCGATTCCTGAGCCAGGGAATGAGAGGGGGAGGGAGGGAGATGGGAGTGCAGAGAAACAGAGCCATTACTAAGGATGAATATGGAGAAAAGAAAGAAGGGAGGGAGGTAAGTAGAAAGAGAGAACAGCTGCCCAAGATGAATTAGAGAGCAACGAGCAGACACAAAGCAAATAGAAAAAGGGGAGAGTATTTAGAGTGAGAGGGTGCACACAGAGGAGGAGAGGGAAAAGACAGTGCTGTGTTTCCATTCCCCTCTGGGTAGATGCAGTAAAGACAAACGGGTCAACAGTAAAGCAACACTGACTTACAAACTGCCTTTTGTTAGGGAGAGCACCCTGTGTAGCTCCAATGTCCCAATTAGCTTCTGTTAGAACACAACAGATTTGAACCTGCTCTGGGGATAAATGAATGTGTTAAACTGAATGACTGCATGGGGTAATACAGTGTATTGAGGTTAGAGAATAAACCACAGGAATAGTTGGTTTGTTTTCCCTTTCTAAATGCCACTGATTAACCTTTTATGGCCCTTTTTAGTTTTGGTTGAAATCCAATTTTATTTGTCACATGCACTGAATACAACCTTACAGTGAAATGCGTACTTACAAGCCCTTAACCAACAATGCAGTTCTAAGAAAAGAAAAAATATATAAAAAGTAACACAATAGAATTATAATAACGAGCTTATGTACACGGGGTACCGGTACACTGTCAATGTGCGGCGGTACAGGATAGAGTGACTATGCACATGTAAAGTGACTATGCATAGATAATAACAGAGTAGAAGCAGTGTAAAAAAATAAAAGGGCAGGGGGTCAATTTAAATAGTCTGGGTAGCCATTTGATTAATTGTTCAGGAGTCTTATGGCTTGGGGGTAGAAGCTGTTAAGAAGCCTTTTGGACATAGACTTGGCGCTCTGGTACCATTTGCCGTGCGGTAGCAGAGAGAACAGTCTATGACTTGGGTGACTGGCGTCTTTGACAATTATTTGGGCCTTCCTCTGACACCGCCTGGTATAGAGGTCCTGGATGGCAGGAAGCTTGGCCCCAGTGATGTACTGGGCCATACGCACTACCCTCTGTAGTGCCTTGCGCTCGGATGCAGAACAATTGCCATACCAGGCAGTGATGCAACTGGTCAGGATGCTCTCAATGGTGCAGCTGTGGAACTTTTTGAGGATCTGGGGACAATGTCAAATCTTTTCAGTCTCCTGAATAGGCGTTGTCGTGCCCTCTTCACGACTGTCTTGGTGTGTTTGGACCATGAAAGTTTGTTGGTGAGGGAGAGGTTGTTGTCCTGGCACCACTGCCTGGTCTCTGACCTCCTCCCTATATGCTGACTCATTGTTGGAACTTGAAGGGCGATTGTGTCTAATCGAAAGCTATGTCAATGTATGTCTTGTTGTAAAATGTGTTTATTTGCTTCTCGGAGTGGAAAGCAAACAAAGGAACCCCTCTGTGTCTTTGTCTGTATGTTGCTGCTGTACAGAATAGACGGGTGGTCGCGTGCCTCACGTGTATCCCTCAGTCTATTCCCATGTCTCTGGTCTACACCCTCCCCCGTTAATCATCTTATTACATAATGCTGCTAGGCTGAATCTGTCCTGTTCTATAACATTTATATTCCTCCCCCTTCCTCTCTTTCCCCTTTTCATTCTAAACCCAAGTGAACCCCCTATGGTTGACCCGTGTATGACTGTTGTTCAGGGAACATTTTGTACCAATCGAATAACAAAGGAATGCAAATTTGCCTGGCTTTTTCCCCTCCTGTCCCTCTGTGTCTGATAGAAAGGAGGAGGGCTCAGCACGTGCTATTGGCTGAGCCCACAAACCACAGTTTCTTCAGGCCCGCCCATAACTCCTCCTCTTGGCACAGACGGCTCCCGACTGATTGGGCAGATACGCGTGGGTTTACACAACAGCCCTGCCCCCTCTGGGTTGGGCCAGCCCCCTTACAGCAGGACTGAAGTTTAGTTCCTCATCCAGCCTCAGTTGAAAATGCCATATGTGTAGAAGTAAACAAAGAACTCAGAGACATAGCCTAGTTAGAAACTTTGAGTCAGCCTAGAGTTTCATTTAGTCCAACTGTTGCGCTCTCCACGTTCTATTTATACAAATGTCGTCTCGGTAGGACTGAAGTATTTTTTAACATAGAGTTCTGTGGGTGTTGACATTCCTGAACAGATGGTGCAGTTTTGGCAGAACTAGCAGACAGACTGGCTAACGGGCCTGCTCTTCCCACTTCACCCTTCCAGGCAGCCACAGACCACCGGACAGACCCCCATGGTGTCCCCCCGGGCAGAGACCACCCCCATCCCTGTGCCCACCCAGGTGCGGAACTACCAGCGCATCAAGCAGAACCTCTCCAACAGCCCCACCACTACGCTTTACAGCTCCCCCAGGTAAGAGACACTGTCTGGAGAAAAGGGCATCGGTACAATTTGCCGTCCGGTAGCAGAGAGAACAGTCAATGGCTTGGGTGGCTTTAGGGCCTTCCTCTGACACTGGTATAGAGGTCCTGGATGGCAAGGAGCTGGGCCTCAGTGATGTACTGGTCCATATAGCGTTTTGAGGTGCCCATGTCCTGGGTGGTTCTCGAAGTACAACTGTCATGGTTAAGAATTTTTTTGTCTTGTGGGTGCATACAGTCCTCACACCTGGCTGATCAGAGACTAGTCTTTCATGTTGTTGGATTTCTAATGACTAACCTTTGGGTGGGAACAGGAAAATTCACCTACAACTGTCAGTTATTGCATCAGGTAAAGTTTCACTAAGTTTCATCAGTTTAGTCAGTGGATATTGCTTGTTATATTGTGGTGTGATGGGGGGAGTGTTTCAAGACATAGAAAGGGAGGGAATAGGAGGAGGTTTTGAATCTCCTTTAGAGGCAAATTAGTTTTATTGTTGTGCTTCTTGACTGTTGTGAGATAAGAACATTGCCACAGGGATTAGTATAGTGTTCCTGTGGTGCTTTTCCAAGCAGCCAGGGTTTTATGTTAATGTAGGCTCTACTATTATTGTGTTTCCATCAGGACTGTGACACTAAAGACTTGTGGCAAGCAGAATCAACAACATCATCAAGACTGTTGCTTTGCGAGAAGGTGTTAACGTTCAAAGTTAGCCATTGTTATGTAAATTCAAGCTGAAAAGTACCCAGGGCCTTGCCTTGGCTACAAGTTAGAGCAAGTCCACCGGAGCCCAATGAGACATGGGTGCTGGCCCGCATAGAAGGAAACAGAAAAGTGAGACTTTAGGGGAAAACACTGGGGTAAATCCACAATGGGAATGCGGTACTGGAGTAGCCTAGCTCCACAGTGAACCCTCCGCCCCCTACCTACCCTCACCACAGGGCCCCAAAGCCTGGGCAGTGGGTACGGAGTAGCCAGCCTCCCCCGACTGCTGCCCCTTTTCCCTTGGCCCTGGGTCTTACTCTAAGGAGGATTAAGCTCTCTGTCATAGACCGACTACCCTGTCGTTGACCGTTTCTGGCTAGTTAACGAGTTAGCGTTTAGCGCCGGTTCTTTAAGTTCAAGAAGAGATGAATGCAGAGAGCTAGCACAGCAGGCTAGCAGACAGACACTGCAGACATCTCAGGGGAAGACTGGCTTCCATATGTGCCCGCCTGCTGCCTACTTTTTCTCTGTCAGACATATTTATTTTGAAACTCCAGAAAGCTCAAGAGAGGAAGTGAGGCAGAAAGAGAGAGAGTGGAAGAGTACTCGCTGTCAGCACAACAGTTGCTTAACCAATGTTCCGACATGCTTGTTTTTTCGCGAGGGTAGGCTAACAGCCGTGTTTGAAGTGCTTGCAGCGTGACAGGGTGGTCTTGGCAGCAAACTGACGGTCGCTGAATAACTCCGGAAGTTGAAATTAGAGCCAAGTGAAAAAAGGCAACTGTTAGACACTGAGCTGAGGGAATAGAATCTAGCTAAGCTCATTGCCAAAAGTTCATGTTTTCAGATGTTTTAGAAAGGTTATTCAAGTGTTATTTGATGATAACATGAAGGATAGTGGTTGGAAACTAGAGCATCGCTGTAACTTAAAAGGGGGTTCATGAACTGTAGGTGGTGTTGGTTCTGGTGGACTAATAATGAATGTGTATAACATTTTTGTTATGTATGTATTGTATATTTGTGATATCTAAACCTCCATTGTTTGTGCTTGTGGTCTATGCAGGTCTGGTACAGTGAGGCGGTCCAACACCAGTCCCATGGGTTTCCCTAAGGTTGGCTCTGGGTCCGCCAGCTCTGCAGACTGCAGCCCTCAGATGACAGGCAGACGTCTCTCTATAGGCAGCTCCCGCCCATACTCGCCTTCACCTCTGGGTAAGGACATGCCCCAACATGTCCCCATCTCATATCATTCAACAGGCCTGGCATCATAATCCTCTTACATTGAAACCTTCTGTTGACATCGAATGCAACACTGCATTAATATGTCTGTGTGTGTTTCTCTTCAAGTGGGCACAATCCCAGAGCAGCTGGGTCACTGTTGCTGTGGACACACTAAGGGCCACGAGTCCCGCAGCCGCAGCTCCTCAGGAGGTGAGTTCAGTAGACAGACAGACCGATAGAACAAGGTTGGGTTTCCCAAAAACATCGTAGCACTAAGATCTTCATTCATAAATGGACAAAATATGATCTTAGTGCTCTTGGGAAACCCACCATAGGATGATTTTTAAAGAGCGACAGACAAGGGCAGCTACAGAAGTGTTTACATGTTCTTCCCTCTCTCCCCTCCCCCGAGGTGGATGTTTATGATTGACAAAAGCCATGAGTCAGGTTTTATTTTAAATAACAGGTATTCCATTAACACTCTGGATACAATACAGACTTGATGATCTGCTAAAGAAGAAACCAATACAGACTTGATGATCTGCTAAAGAAGAAACCAATACAGACTTGATGATCTGCTAAAGAAGAAACCAGAAGTTTCCGGGGTCTTTTTGAACTTCTCAGCAGCAATTCTGTGAATGAACAAGAGGCTCATAAAAACATTAACCTAGTGGCCCTTCAATGCTGCTATTTTTGACTTGGTTACAGTGGAAAAATACACATTTCAAAACTGTAGAGCCATCTAGTGGTGAATTGTACATCTTCTCTAGATCAGTATGGGCCAACTCCACTGACACTATACTAACACTAATGTAACTGATGAAACTTAAACTTTTACATTAAGTGATAAATTACTTGTATGAATGACTGTGTTTCCTTTAGGTTCTCCAGTGCCGTCGTCCCAGTTACTGGGGGCTCGCCTTCAGAGTGCCCCCACCCTGACCGAGGTCTACCAGACCAGACAGAAACTCCACAAGCAGCTGTCAGACCCCATCCAGCCCTCCACCTCCAACTACCCCCCCAGCCACTCCCCTCATCTGGGTCGCCCTGGCAATCTGGGCACCTCCCCCACCAAACACCTGGGCTCCTCTCCCCGCTCCTCTGATTGGCTGACAAAGTCACCGCTGCCCACCATCATTGGCTCCCCCACCAAGGTCGGTTAAGTTGATAACCATTTTGGCATATTATAATGATAAGCCCAATTCTGTTTTGCTACAGTCCTACTTACCACAACCTTGGAGTGAGTATTCCCAGTAACTGTTGACCTCGATGTCCCTGTTCAGCCCATCTCGGCCCCATTCAAGATCCCTAAGACGCAGGCGTCCTGTAACCTGATGGCCCTGGCAGACAGTCCCACACCCACTAAGACCCTGGCGGACTCACGGGACATCTGTGCCCACCACTGCACCCCCTATCCCAGTGGGCGCCAGTCTGCCCCTGAGGCCAGTAGGACCACCTTTGGCAGGTAATGTGAGCACTATGGTCTTTCTCTTTCTGTGTGGGTAATATACACTACATGACCAAATGTATGTGGACAGCTGCTCGTTGAACATCTCATTCCAAAATCATGGGCGTTAATATGGAGTTGCTCCCCCCTTTGCTGCTATAACAGCCTACCCTCTTCTGAGAAGGCTTTACAGTAGATGTTGGAATTAGAGGTTGACCGATTTATGATTTTTCAATGCCGATACCGATTATTGGAGAACCAAAATAAGCCGATACCGATAAATCGGCCAATTTTTATATATATATATATATATATATATATATATATATATATATATATTTGTAATAATGACAATTACAACAATACTGAATGAACAATGAAAATAAAATAATACATACATAAAATCTATTTAGTCTCAAATAAATAATGAAACATGCTCAATTTGGTTTAAATAATGCAAAAACAAAGTGTTGGAGAAGAAAGTAAAAGTGCAATATGTGCCATGTAAAAAAGCTAACGTTTAAGTTTCTTGCTCAGAACATGAGAACATATGAAAGCTGGTGGTTCAATATTCCCAGTTCTTCAATATTCCCAGTTAAGAAGTTTTAGGTTGTAGTTATTATAGGAATTATGACGTGGCGACTATTTCTCTCTATACCATTTGTATTTCATATACCTTTGACTATTGGATGTTCTAATAGGCACTTTAGTACTGCCAGCCTAATCTCAGGAGTTGATAGGTTTGAAGTCATAAACAGCGTGTGAATCAAGCATTGCTATGAGCTGCTGGCAAACGCAGTAAAGTTTGAATGAATGCTTACGAGCCTGCCTCCGCCTACAACCGCTCAGTCAGACTGCTCTATCAAATATCAAATCACAGACTTAATTATAATATAATAAACACAGAAATAGGAGCCTTTGGTCATTAATATGGTCAAATCAGGAAACTATCATTTCAAAAACAAAACGTTTATTCTTTCAGTGAAATACGGAACCGTTCCGTATTTTATCGACCGGGTGGCAACCCTAAGTCTAAATATTTCTGTTACATTGCACAACCGTCAATGTTATGTCATAATTATGTAAAATTCTGGCTAATTAGTTCGCAACGAGCCAGGCGGCCCAAACTGTTGCATATACCCTGACTCTGCGTGCAATGAACGCAAGCGAAGTGGCACAATTTTCCTAGTTAATATTGCCTGCTAACATGAATTTCTTTTAACTAAATATGCAGGCTTAAAAAATATACTTCTGTGTATTGATTTTAAGAAAGACATTGATCTTTATGGTTAGGTACATTCAAGCAACGATTGTGCTTTTTTTCGCGAATGCGCTTTTGTTAAATCATCCCCCGTTTGGCGAAGTAGGCTGTGATTCGATGATAAATTAACCGGCACCGCATTGATTATATGCAACGCAGGACAAGCTAGTTAACCTTTCTAGGACACACGTTCCGCTAGCGGAACCCCTGACAACATTCCGCTGAAAAGGCAGCGCGGGAAATTCAAAAATATTTTTTAGAAATATGTACCTTTCACACATTAACCTTTCTAGGACACACGTTCCGCTAGCGGAACCCCCCCCCCCCAACATTCCGCTTAAAGGGCGCGCGAAATTCAAAAATATTTTAGAAATATGTAACTTTCACACATTAACAAGTCCAATACAGCAAATGAAAGATAAACATCTTGTTAATCTACCCATCGTGTCCGATAAAATAAAAAATAAAAATATATATGTTTTACAGCGAAAACACAACATATATTTATGTTAGATCACCACCAAATCCAAAAAGCCATTTTTCCCAGCCAAAGATAGTCACACAAAAGCAGAAATAGAGATGAAATTAATCACTAACCTTCGATTATCTTCATCAGATGACACTCATAGGACATCATGTTACACAATACATTTATGTTTTGTTCGATAATGTGCATATTTATATCCACAAATCTCGGTTTACATTGGCGCCATGTTCAGAAATGCCTCCAAAATATCCGGAGTAATTACAGAGAGCCACGTCAAATAACAGAAATAATCATCATAAACTTTGATGAAAGATACATGTTTTACATATAATTAAAGATACACTGGTTCTTAATGCAACCGCTGTGTCAGATTTCCAAAAAACTTTACGGAAAAAGCACACCATACAATAATCTGAGACGGCGCTCAGATAGAAATAACATTTCTCCGCCATGTTGGAGTCAACAGAAATAGGAAATTACATCATAAATATTCCCTTACATTCATCAGAATGCACTCCCAGGAATCCTAGTTCCACAATAAATTGTTGTTTTGTTTGATAATGTCTATTATTTATGTCCAAGTAGCTACTTTCGTTAGCACGTTTAGTACACATATTCAAACGCTCGCGCAGATCCAGGCGAACGTCGGACAAAAACTTCAAAAAGTTATATTACAAGTCGAATAAACTGGTCAAACTTAGTAGAGAATCAATCTTCAGGATGTTGTTATCATATATATCCAATAACGTTCCAACCGGAGTATTTCTTTGTGTCTATAGAAGTAATGGAACGCAAGTCGATATCATGTGGAATGGACCAGGACCTGGCACTCTGCCAGACCACTGACTCAAACAGCTCCCATCCGGCTCAACATCACAGTAGAAGCTTCATTCAACGTTCTACAGACTGTTGACATCTAGTGGAAGGCGTAGGAAGTGCAAACAGATCCATATCCCACTGGGATTTCAATAGGCGATGAGTTGAAAATCGACCAGCCTCAGAATTCTCACTTCCTGTTTGGATTTTTTCTCAGGTTTTTGCCTGACATATGAGTTCTGTTTTACTCACAGACATCATTCAAACAGTTTTAGAAACTTCAGAGTGTTTTATATCCAATAGTAATAATAATATGCATATATTAGCATCTGGGACAGAGTAGGAGGCAGTTCACTCTGGGCACGATATTCATCCAAAGTGAAAATGCTGCCCCCTATCCCTAAAAAGTTAACCTAGTAAAATCATCAACCATGTGTAGTTAACTAGTGATTATGTGAAGATTGATTGTTTTTTTTTAAGATCAGTTTAACGCTAGCTAGCAACTTACCTTGGCTCCTTGCTGCACTCGCGTAACAGGTGGTCAGCCTGCCAGGCAATTTCCTCATGGAATGCAATTTAATCGGCCATAATCGGCGTCCAAAAATGCCGATTACCGATTTATGAAAACTTGAAATCGGTTAATCGACCGATTAATCGGTCGACCTCTAGTTGGAATATTGCTGTGGGGACTTGCTTCCATTCAGCCACAAGCATTAGTGAGGTCGGGCACTGATATTGGGCGATTAGGCCTGGCTCGCAGTCGGCATTCCAATTCATCCCAAAGGTGTTCGATGGGGTTGAGGTCAGGGCTCTGTGCAGGCCAGTCAAGTTCTTCCACACCGATCTTGACAAACCATTTCTGTATGGACCTCGCTTTGTGCACGAGGCCATTGTCATGCTGAAACAGGAAAGGGCCTTCCCCAAACTGTTGCCACAAAGTTGGAAGCACAGAATTGTCTAGAATGTCATTGTATGCTGTAGTGTTAAGATTTCCCTTCACTGGAACTAAGGGGCCTAGCCCAAACCATGAAAAACAGCCCCAGACTATTATTAGTCCATCTGACTGCCAGATGGTGAAGCGTGATTCATCACTCCAGAGAACGCGTTTCCACTGCTCCAGAGGCCAATGACAGCGAGCTTTACACCACTACAGCCAACTCTTGGCATTGTGCATGGTGATCTTAGGCTTGTGTGCAGCTACTTGGCCATGGAAACCCATTTCATGAAGCTCCCGACAAACAGTTATAATGCTGACGTTGCTTCCAGAGGCAGTTTTGAACTCTGTAGTGAGTGTTGCAACCGAGGATAGACAATTTTTACGAGCTTCAGCACTCGGCGGTCCCATTCTGTGAGCTTGTGTGGCCTACCACTTCGCAGCTGAGCCTTGTTGCTCCCAGACATTTCCACTTCACAATTACAGAACTTACAGTTGACCGGGGGAGCTCTAGCAGGGCAGGAATTTGACAAACTGACTTGTTGGAAAGGTGGCATCCTATGACGGTGCCACATCGAAAGTCACTGAGCTCTTCAGTAAGGCCATTCTACGGCCAATGTTTGGCTATGGAGATTGCATGGCTGTGTGCTCGATTTTATAAACCTTTCAGCAACGGCGGTGTGGCTGAAATAGCCGAATACACTAATTTGAAGCGGTGTCCACACACTTTTGTATATATAGTGTATCTCTTGCTCATCTCAATGTGTTCTGCATGTATTTCTCTCCCCAGGTCTGTCAGTACTGGCCGTCTGTCTGAACAGCCAATCAGAATCACTCTAGGGGGACAGCCCTACCAGGGAAGCACGGACAGCCTCAACACAGAGCGGCCCATGGATACAGGTAAATAAACACACACTGACACACACACTGTCCTAGTTTGTCCTCACCGGTATAATTAATGGAACAGATGTTTGTACCGTTAATTAGAAAACAGCTGGAGTTTAGTAAGAAATAACCTAGCTAGTAGACTGACCTGTACAACAATGGTTTAGTAGATGACACTTGTCATTGTCCCAAGAACAACACAAATACAAAGACTCACCAGTCTTTTTGCTTCATGGCTTCTCGCCCTGCATGAACTGCTTGGATTGGCTGCTCTGACAGGCACTTCCTGTGAGAGCTTGATTGGCTTAGTGTGAATGACCGCCCCCTCCCTCCCTAGCCCCGGCAGGACCGTTTGGGCTGGCTCAGCTTCAGGGCGGGGCGGCGAGTCCCCGGACCGTTCTCTTCACCGTGGGCTCGCCCCCCAACAGCAGCACCCCCCCTACCTGCAGCCACCTGGGCACCCGGCCGCGAACCACCTCAGGTGAGACCGCTCATTGCGTCAGCGGCTAACCTGCTAGGCTAACCATTTGCTAAACCCCTCTTCCCAAGGCTACACCCTCCGAGGTAACCTGCTAACGCTAATTTCTATGACCACTCAATGTTGCCTACCTGGAGTGAAGCGCTCACTCAGGGGTAGTGGTTCCAATGCCAGTCCTGAGGTACATAACTGCAATTTAGTGGGCAATCTCTCTCCCTCTCCTTGTGCTGTCCATCTTAGTGGGTACATTCAATAATAGTCTGTCTCCGTGGACTGAACATTGTTCTGGGAAAGAAATAAAAAATGGTATCTTAAAATCTGAAATTCTCTAGAATTCAAATTCAACCAATGAAAAGATCAATCAAATTATGCCAAAGTGATAGGTCTACATAATGACTCACATGAACAATAAAGTTATATCCCTCTCGCCTTCTCTCGCTCTCAGTGGGCTCCAACAGTTCGGCAGGCTCCCTGTGCTCCACCAGTGGGCGAGTGTATGTGGGCTCTCCTCCAGGCATGGCAATTGGGACCCCTCCCCAAGGGGGGGCAGACGCAGGTCCCAGCAGCCTACGCTATGTCCCCTACGGTACCTCTCCCCCCAGCCTGGATGGATTCATCACCTTCGAGGCCCCAGAGCTGCCTGAGGAGACACTCATGGAGGTGAAAGAGGGGAGCTCCTGTGTGTGTGTGTGTGTGTGTGTGTGTGTGTGTGTGTGTGTGTGTGTGTGTGTGTGTGTGTGTGTGTGTGTGTGTGTGTGTGTGTGTGTGTGTGTCATTTCTATTTGCACACGTCTTTGTAACATCTGACCTGTATCATGTGTTTGTGACTACAGCGAGAGCACACAGACACTCTGATGCACCTACGGATGATGCTGTCCTTCACTGACTGTGTCCTGGATATCGCAGCGGTGCGAGCAGGAGGGGCAGACTTGGGTATATCAGCTGCCTCCCTCTACCCCCCTCAGGAGAGTGTGGTAGTGGACCAGATCAGCCAGCTCAGCAAGGAGTGGGGGTAAGGGAGAGATCAAATATGCGGGGAGGGGAGGGTCAGTTTAACTGAATGTATTTTGGTTTTAGTTCGGACCCAAACCTGTTGCATTTCGTCATAGTGATGCACAAAAAACATTGTTGTTTCATCACAATTTTTTTAAATGTGAAAGAAAATGTTTGTTTTTTTAGAAAGAAAAGCCATGGAAAGAAGTAAGATGTATAGGTTAGTAATGTGTGCTGTACTGCCCTCTACAGGCAGGTGGAGCAGCTGGTGCTGTACATGAAGGCTGCCCAGCTCCTGGCCTCCTCCCTCCACCTGGCCAAGGCCCAGATTAAATCAGCCAAGCTCAACCCCTCCAGCGCAGTCAAGCAGGGTAAGACAGAAGTCCCCAGACCGGTAACAGTGCCATTACACTATAGTATTTATGGAAGTTTTTTTTTTTTTTTTTAAACAGCATACTAACTTAAAATATCAATAGTATCCAGATGCATGTATAATACTTAGATATTATTATTTTAGTTTATTTTGAGCATAACTAGCTTTCTCTCCCCTCCCTCAGTGGTGAAGAGTCTGAACGAGCGTTACAAGAGCTGCATCTCCCTGTGTCGGCGGCTCACAGACAAGCTGAACCACTTCTTCTCCGACAAGCAGCGCTTTGTAGACGAGATCAACAGCGTGACCGCAGAGAAACTCATCTATAACCACGCTGTGGAAACGGTGCAGTCTGCAGCTCTGGATGAGATGTTTCAGCAGACGGAGGACATAGCCTACCGTTACAACAAGGCTGCCATGCTGCTAGATGGCCTCTCTAAGATCCTCCAGGACCCTGCAGACATTGAAAATGTGGCCAAGTGTAAGTATCCACCCATCGTCCTCAACTATAGATTGGATACCAGTCTGTTTCTGCCACACCATTGATATGTCATGTATGGCCAAAGGCACAAATCCATCTGACAACCAGGCTAGACTCCCCCAACAGGCTCTGTCAGAGACCAGACTAGCTTATCACATTGTAGTGTATCAGAGACTCTGGTGTAGTGGACATGGATATTAATATGGACAGTCAAGTGTGTTAACTAGAGTCTCTTGAGAACAATCCCTTTGACCTCTTATCATAATGGTAACCGGCACTCACAGGTTTGCTTCAACCACTTAGTCTATCTCTGAGCTGCATTCAGATGAGGCTTCAATCAGATTATGTTTAGAGTGCACTATGGTGCTTTGACAGTGTGTGGCATGGCAGCCAAGGCATTGTGACATGGAACAGCCGCTCCAGTGACTGTGATCTGACTGTGTTTGTGTCTCCTCAACAGACAAGGCCAGTGTGGACCGGAGAATCTCTGCCCTCTGCTACTGCACCGTCACACTGTACGAGTAGCAGACCACACACACACACCAGGGGCAGCTGTGACCTCCCTGCCCTCCTTCTCTGCCCAGAGGGACCACTCTCTAACCTAACCATAGAACCTTGAGAACAAGCACAGAACCCCAATGTTCAATCACGTAGCAGTCCAAGCACCTTTCAGATTCTTTATCTTTTTCTGAGTTTAAGCAAACAGCAACACGACAGATAGTATTAAACCTTCTTTGGCATCGCAGACTGACCGCTGAAGTGCACGAGAGATGATGCACACATTCACTACCAAAGATGATCCAATGATCCTGCAATTGAGACATTCACAGGACATGAACAAGACGCAGGCATCTTCTCGCATGCTGTCTGTCAACTGACTCCTTGAAGAGAGTGGGATGAGGACACACCACCAGATCAAACAAACTACCCAGCTTTTTGTTTCTGACTTGCAGGATTTTTTAATTATTTTGTACCAGAAGAAAGAGATTGACATGAGGACAATGACAACCCAGAGACTTATACACCGATGAAAAAGACAACTTTTTAATGCAAATCACAGTTATTATAATAATGTAAAGGTTTTTACTCTGTGTTATTAATGCTGTTGTGATTATTTATTGGTTTGGGATAGAAGAAGAAGGATGATGTGATGCCGTCTGACATCGTCTTTAGTATTGAAGTGGAAGGAAGGAGTATATGAGATTAGTCAACTTAAAGGCAGGCAGTCTGGCCAACACTGTAACAAATACACACACACTCAAACGCCCAAACACACACTTTACAATACAAGAATACACACACACACCGTTGTTACACACATGGAAGGAATCCTGAAGAGCAAAGGAATCTGTAGATTTGTAATTAGATCTTTTTGTTCATTTGTTAGCTGAAGCACTTTATTGTGAAAGGTGGGGGGGAACACTTTAGGTAAGAGAAGTGTGAAGGCTGCGAGCTGTAGCTCAAGTGGGTTAAAGGGATGGGGGGGTCTCACACTCTCCTCAGCCTGCAACACCACTCGCCCTGCCACAGCTCTCCCTCATTACTGGGCAACCTGCTCGCATGCTCTCTGAATAAGTGTTGCCGTGGAAATAGGGTGAGGGGTCGTATGACACATCCAGTCTCTACACATCTCCACACCACTGGTGGGCTTTTAGAATACTATGGTAAGAAGAAGCCTGTGGGTGACAGAGAATCAGACTAAAATTGATGTTTTCTTTGCCTCTGGAACTTTTAGCGGTGACCAGCATTGGCATTTGGGGAGGAGGGGTTCCGGATCAGTTAACCAAGGGGGCACCCCCCTCTCCAGGGTGAATCAAGACAAACAGTCAAATTACTTGAGTAGTTACCTTAAGTTTCATTTTCGCTAAATAATACAGAAACAAGCTTTTTTATGTTCATACATGAATAACTGTAGCTAATTTCCTTGTAAATTGATGTTTGCAAGAGTGTAAAAAATGTGTATGTTGTGCATGTGATTTTGTTATTTTGTTTACCTAAGTGTGTGTGAGAGCACAGAGAGAGTGAGGGGGTCAGTCAGCGAGACAACGCCATTGGATGCCCTGCCTCTCAAAGAGCACAACCATTTTTATGTACATAGAGATTTGATATGCCCTTTTACCCATGCCTGCCACGGGTTCAGTCAACCTACCTCCATTGGAGGTCCCTGGCACAGAGGAAGGTGCCAACCACACGGCAGCTGCTCAGAACATCTTCACACAACTTCCTCTTTATACTAGGACTGTTCATATACTATACTGGATATGAGAATTCTGTGTGGAGAGATCAAATCTACGGTGTATTGGAAGTAAAGAAAGGCAGTGCCTAGCAACCATTCAAGTCTGCTCTCTCCCCAAGCATCTGCTGTGCTCGCAATACAATAGTGTTAGTGAGTCTGCACACGTCAGGTATGCAAAAGGCCAGTGATCATAGAAAGTCCATTACAGAAGAATAGCTGCCTCATAAACCTGTTTGAAAAGTGGGCAGACTCCTTTGATTTTCTATGTACAAGTGTGAATAGTGTGTAATGCATAAACTTGCAACTGGTGGCCACTAGTTTTTTTTATGATGTACTGTTCTTTTTTAATAGACATATCCAAGTTTCTGTGATTTATTTTGGTTTTGTTCTTCTTGTGCCCTCTCCCCTGCTGGTGAGCACTCTGCACCACAAAAAGCCTTTTCTGCACACTGAGTTGAGGGAGAAATACATTTAAAACAATAGTCTGTCTGAATTGACCTAATACATGCATCTATTTATAGCGCTGTGGTTTTAGGTCACACTCCCTCTCTAGCAGTAGTTTATGAAGAATGGAGTACTAACGATGGACTGTTTTAGAGACAAACCATTGGTACTAAGCACATGTTATATCCCGTAGAGTGAATGTATTTACCCTCCCTGTCATTTGCACCTGAAGCTGAATGCATACCAACTCTTGTGATGGTCAAACCCCCCCCCCCCTGAACCGACCATGAAAATGCAACTGAATTTCCACACACCTATTTTTCACTGAGAAATGTTAATGTTTTACTTGATATGTGTTAAAGGGCATCTTTCTTTATGGAACTCTACAAATGCAGCCTTTGTTAATTAAAAAGAAAAGTTGGAACTACATGCATGGTCTGTCTTACTTCATGGAAAATACTAATATAACATTTGTGGGTCCTCGAGGGACCCCATTTGAGCCAATGAGCAGTCATTTTGACTCAAACATTCTAACATTCAATAGATTGAGCCAAAATACTTATTTTTTTGCACAAAATCAATATACAGCTTCAAAGTATGTTTCAAACCATCATGTCAATTTCATCGACCATCAGTCCATAGTTCTGGTGGTGGTTACATTTCTCCAGCCCCATTCCTCAGCTGGAGTAACTTTTTATCATCTGTAACAAGCATCCCCATCCATACAGATTCTGATAACATAATTAGCTACACAAGGGGCTCATTCTCTGAATATCACCTAATAAATTAACAGGATTCCAAAATCACACAGTTCTCTATGGAACTATTCTAACTTGTCCAGTCATTTACTGCCAAATAGAAGGTGACAGATGGGGAAGGGATATTTTAGGACTGTTACTGCCTGTTTTCTGAGGACACAGTCAGCAAATTATTCATCCTTGAAACAAATTCTGCATACAAATTGATCTAGTACACAAACTGTTTGTGGCAACCTTCTAATCTCGACTTCAGCTGTTGACAAGAGGACCACTTCTGTGAAAAGAAAAGAGAGGGAAGCCCACAGTTGAAAAGACATTGTATTGTTTTCTCTCTCCACTTCAGTGTTTTTCATACCTGCCTCTTCATCTGTGTGCGTGTGTGTGTTGGGGCCCACTCTCTGTCATACTGTGAAAACAATTAATGTAGCCCAGAACCCACAGATGAACAGTGTCACGCCCAATATTGTGCAGCAATATTGGCCTTCTCTTCCTCTTAAAGCTTTGTTAACACCCAGTGCCCCTGTTGCTGTTTATGTCTACATCAACCATTTGTTAGTTGCTATGAATGGCCTTCATCACCACATTGAGGCTGCAGTAGATATAAAGAACTAAAAGCATGGAATCCATTAGTCTGCATTTATTGGGGACATTTGCCATTAACCAAACTAAATATGTTGCCTTTTATTATTTAGATTTCCTAAATGCCATCTTGAGAGTTAGACTACGTAACATTGTTAAATTCTGTTAGGCATTCCCTTAGGCATTCTAGTGTTTCTAGATAGATAATAGATACAGTAGGCTATTTGGGGTTTCACATTTCATCAACAGCCACACCCTAAGGTGTGCAAGCGCAAAAATATTCAAAATGTCCTTTAGCCAAAAGGGCTATGTTTCCTAAAGTAGAACCCCATCATGTTGAGTAAAAACAGATGTCATATAGAATACCACAGTATGAGTCATAATACCCATAAAAACTAGTGTCAAACAGGGAAATGGTTCCAATTGTTTTTCCGCCATTCATTTTTCCCATAGGGGATTTTAGAAGCACTTCAAATAAGGGTTGTTTCATGTAGGCTTACCCTGGCGTGAAGTTTTGATAACCGTGTAAATCTCTCTAGAAGAAGGTGACTTATCAAAATATATGCCTGTATTTCCCCCACCAAAAATGAAACGCTAATTATCTGATAATGAGGCTATCACAAAGAACTACAAATGCCATGATGATCTGGATGAGACTGCTGAATCAAGGTAAAGATAACTCTCTCTGGATTAACTATCTAATGTTAGCTAAATGTAGTATTTAAGAAATGTCTACATTTCTATAAATGGACAATTCTGTGAAGTCTTGTGCAAGTTTAAAATTGACATAATACCTGTTAGCAAAGGTGCCAGCTAGAGATGATGTGCAGGAGCTTGCAGGGATTTGTAGAGTTTGCATTATGTCTACTTTCATACGAATTAGCATTTTCGAATCTGAGAGTAAATGAAGCCAAATATATTGATATAAGTCACCTTGTCTGAGAGAGATTTACATGGTTATCAAAGCCTACATGAAACACAGCCTTTATTTTAATGCCCAATGTGAAAAATGAATGGTGGGTGAACAATTGGAACCATTTCCGTGTTTGACCGCTAGGTTCTATGGGTATTATGACACTTCCACTGTGGGGCTCTATTGCATAACATTCGGTATATCTGTAACAATGGAATAATTGCATGTCGGTCCTTGCACCAGTCTCGCCACTAGAGCGCGCACCGTTCGTGTCTAACATCAAAAGTGATTAGAAAAAGACAGGGGTGCTAGCGGAAACCTATCCGGACTTCAGTGCTCTGCGAAGAAGTTCGGGGGAGTCTCGTCTCGACCTCCAATCAGAATAGCTAGTCGCAGCACTGACAGTTAATATAAAACCGCAAGACATCTCTCTAGCTTGCCTGAATCACACAATGATATGGGACTAATAAAAATGGGAGCGGAGGTTGAGTCTCTTGCAGGATTCCTTGGCGCTGTGAAGTAAACTGGATTGTCCAGGCGAGCCAACTATCTAAATTCCTATTTGATGGTCAAGGTATGTCTGAAAATGTGTGAGCAATTTAGAATAACCCTTATTATCAACGGTATTTTAGAGTTTTCTTTGGATTTCAAGGTTTTCAAGGTTTTCAAGCCTCGGAACGACGGAGGTCAGATCATATTTCTGATTTCTCAGAAAATCGTTGCTCCTCATAGGCTATTAGGCTCAAATTGTACATATTATTTCATTACAACTATAATCATATAGCTACTTTATATTTTAAACCCCTGAAAAGCATTACTTATTCACAGGCCAAATGCGTAAACTTGGTTGGGTGATGTGCTTCAGAGAAAGTGACAAATCGAGTGATGATTGACAGAGAAAGGTGGCAGGACTTGGTAGTAGTCTGGTAGATATGAGATTTGATTCATTTCTCAGGTACCACACGGATGAGTTTGACAGTCTCAGAAAAGTCGGTAGGCTGCAAGGTAAGGCTAGGTTTGCCACGGCTACAGGAAATGTGATTTCCAGCGGAAAACGAAGTTAATTTGCTAGCCTTATAGTCGTATTACTCCTCCATTTCATATTGCGCTTAAGTACTAAATCATTTTTTCTTGAAAGTGTCATGTAGGCAGCCTATGTGGATATGCATGCATAGGGCTTTGAGTCAGACTTTATCTAAAGAATGCAAGGAAGACATTGCCATGGCTTTACGATTATTATGGCAAACAAGAGAAACTTCACTCTAAAATCTAATGTTGAGATAATGTCATGCCATGTCTATAGAATATGGGTAAAGCTAAATCACAACCACCATCCACGGGGGACGCACCCATGCACCATGTTGTGTATGGTGCATGGGTGCACCATACACAACATGGTGCACCCTCAATTCCAAATGAATGTGAAAGATAGGTACCATCTGAACTATGAAATGAAGTGTCTGAAATGATGAAATTAGTGCCCATCGTTTCCATTAATTTGGGATTGAGTCAGGTAGCTAGATATTCAAAACAGATGGTGTAAAACTCATTTTAAGACCACTTTTGAAGTCTTAACATGCTATGTAAACTCTAACCATACACTGACAGCACAGACAGATGGACAGTGCTATCAGTGCAATAGTTCAACCATATTAATCATGGAAAATGAGGACTAAATTGTTGTTGCCCTGATGAGCCTAGCCTATACTGTTTTCTGCACTACTTCAAGTTCACATTAAACGTGGCTCTTCTTAATGTCATGCATTAATTTGGCTTAAATGGATTAGCGTGCACGCACCATCTATCTCCTAATTACATTGTTTGTAGGCTTTGAATTTGGGATTAAGCTGGTAAAATACACTCTTAGAAAGAATAGGTGCTATCTAGAACCTAAAAGGGTTCTTCGGCTGTCCCCATAAGAACCCTTTCAATGGTTCAATTTAA
Organism: Salvelinus alpinus; assembly: GCF_045679555.1. Lineage (NCBI taxonomy): Eukaryota > Metazoa > Chordata > Actinopteri > Salmoniformes > Salmonidae > Salvelinus > Salvelinus alpinus. The sequence continues at coordinate 23,796,846 of NC_092107.1, forward strand.
ACCCCTTTTTTATTTCCAGGTAGAACTCTTTCCACAGAGGGTTCTACCTAAAATCAAAAATGGTTTTACCTAAAATCAAAAAGGGTTTTACCTAAAATCCAAAAGGGTTTTACCTAAAATCCAAAAGGGTTTTACCTAAAATCCAAAAGGGTTTTTACCTAAAGTCAAAAAGGGTTCTCCTATGGGGACAGCCGAATAACCCTTTTGGAACCTTTTTTTCTATGAGTGTACTCTCCACCACATGGAGGATGCTTCTGAACTCTGATAGACCTGCTGTATGAGCAGCAGAGATCAGGTATGCGTTACATTGCAAAGGCCTACGTAGGCCTATACTAATGAGGCTCAACCCATCCTTAGATGCCGGGACATCAAATTAGACTGAACAATAGCTGAAAATGCATTAAAACATCCTTCCCAGTTCCCACATAGCTTAGCTTTTTATTACTCACATGTTGAGAGTTAAAGAATAAGCAAAGTCAGATGAAATGTACCGTGCATTCGGAAAGTATTCAGACCCCTTCACTTTTTCCACATTTTGTTACGTTACAGCCTTGTTCTAAAATGGATTAAAAAAAAATTTCTCCCTCATCCATCTACACACAATAGCCATAATGACAAAGCGAAACAGGTATTTAGACATTTTTGCTAATGGATAAAAAATAAAAAGTAGAATGTACAGTACATAAGTATTCAGACCCTTTGCTATGAGACTCATAATTGAGCTCGGGTGCATCCTGTTTCCATTGAGATGTTTCTACAACTTGATTGGAGTCCACCTGTGGTAAATTCAATCGACTGGACATGGTTTGGAAACCACCTGTCACACACCTGTCTATATAAGGTCCCAAAGTTGACAGTGCATGTCAGAACACAAACCAAGCCATGAGGACGAAAGAATTGTCTGTAGAGCTCTGAGGATTGTTTTGAGGCACAGATCTGGGAAAGGGTACCAAAAAATGTCTGCTGCATTAAAGGTCTCCAAGAACAGTGGCTTCCATCATTCTTAAATGGAAGAAGTTTGGAACCACCAAGACTCTTCCTAGAGCTGGCCACCCGGCCAAACTGAGTATCCGGGTCAGAAGGGCCTTGGTCAGGGAGGTGACCAAGAACCCGATGGTCACTCTGACAGAGCTCCAGAGTTCCTCTGTGGGGATGGGAGAACCTTCCAGAAGGACAACCATCTCTGAAGCACTCCATCAATCAGGCCTTTATGGTAGAGTGGCCAGACGGAAGTCACTCCTCAGTGAAAGGCACACGACAGCCTGCTTGGAGTTTGTCAAAAGGCACCTAAAGGACTCTCAGACCATGAGAAACAAGATTCTCTGGTCTGATGAAACCAAGATTGAACGCTTTGGCATGAATTCCAAGCGTCACGTCTGGAGGAAACCAGGCACCGCTCATCACCAGGCCAATACCATCCCCTACGGTGAAGCATGGTGGTGGCAGCATCATGCTCTTGGGATGTTTTTGAGCGGCAGGGACTGGGAGACTGGTCAGGATCGAGGGAAAGATGAATGGAGGAAAGTTATAAGAGATATTTGATGAAAACCTGCTCCAGAGTGCTAAGGACCTCAATCTGGGGTGAAGGTTCACCTTCCAATTGGACAACGACCCTGTTTAACACGCTGACCACACCGGAGACGTCGCGTGCGCGAGCTGTGCAAAATAATGTACACATACAGTTGAAGTCGGAAATTGACATACACTTAGGTTGGAGTCATTAACTTGTTTTTCAACCACTCCACAAATTTCTTGTAAACAAACTATAGTTTTGGTAAGTCGGTTAGGACATCTACTTTGCTTGACACAAGTAATTTTTACAACAATTGTTTTCAGACAGATTATTTCACTTATAAGTCACTATATCACAATTCCAGTGGGTCAGAAGTTTACATACACTAAGTTGACTGTTCCTTTAACCATCTTGGAAAATTCCAGGAAATTATGTCATGGCTTTAGAAGCTTCTGATAGGCTAATTGACATAATTTGAGTCAATTGGAGGTGTACCTGTGGATGTATTTCAAGGCCTACCTTCAAACTCAGTGCCTCTGTGCTTGACATCATAGGAAAATCAAAAGAAATCAGCCAAGACCTCAGAAAAACAATTTTAGACCTCCACAAGTCTGGTTCATCCTTGGGAGCAATTTCCAAACGGCTGAAGGTACCACGTTCATCTGTACAAACAATAGTACGCAAGTATAAACACCATGGGACCTCGCAGCCGTCATACCGCTCAGGAAGGAGACGCGTTCTGTCTACTGTGGTGTGAAAATTGCAAATCAATCCCAGAACAACAGCAAAGGACCTTGTGAAGATGCTGGAGGAAACCGGTACAATAGTATCTATATCCACAGTAAAACGAGTCCTATATCGACATAACCTGAAAGGCTGCTCAGCAAGGAAGAAGCCACTGCTCCAAAACCGCCATAAATCAAATCAAATGTATTTATATAGCCCTTCGTACATCAGCTGATATCTCAAAGTGCTGTACAGAAACCCAGCCTAAAACCCCAAACAGCAAGCAATGCAGGTGTAGAAGCACGGTGGCTAGGAAAAACTCCCTAGAAAGGCCAAAACCTAGGAAGAAACCTAGAGAGGAACCAGGCTATGAGGGGTGGCCAGTCCTCTTCTGGCTGTGCCGGGTGGAGATTATAACAGAACATGGCCAAGCTGTTCAAATGTTCATAAATGACCAGCATGGTCAAATAATAATAATCACAGTAGTTGTCCAGGGTGCAGCAAGTCACCACCTCAGGAGTAAATGTCAGTTGGCTTTTCATAGCCGATCATTAAGAGTATCTCTACCGCCATACTACAGTTTGCAACTGCACATAGGGACAAATTTCGTACTTTTTGGAGAAATATCCTCTGGTCTGATGAAACAAAAATAGAACTGTTTGGCCATAATGACCATCGCTATGTTTGGAGGAAAAAGGGGAGGCTTGCAAGCAGAAGAACACCATCCCAACCGTGAAGCACGGGGGTGGCAGCATCATGTTGTGGGGGTGCTTTGCTGCAGGAGGGACTGGTACACTTCACAAAATAGATGGCATCATTAGGAGGGAAAATGATGTGGATATATTGAAGCAACATCTCAAGACATCCGTCAGGAAGTTAAAGCTTTGTCGCAAATGGGTCTTCCAAATGGACAATGACCCCAAGCATACTTCCAAAGTTGTGGCAAATGGCTAAAGGACAACAAAGTCAAGGTATTGAAGTGGCCATCACAAAGCCCTGACCTCAATCCTATAGACAATTTGTGGGCAGAACTGAAAAAGCGTGTGCGAGCAAGGAGGCGTACAAACCTGACTCAGTTCCACCAGCTCTGTCAGGAGGAATGGGACGAAATTCACCCAATTTATTGTTGGATGCTTGTGGAAGGCTACCCAAAACGTTTGACCCAAGTTAAAAAATTTAAAGGCAATTCTACCAAATACTAATTGAGTGTATGTAAACTTCTGAACCACTGGGAATGTGATTAAATAAATAAAAGCTGAAATAAATAATTCTCTACTAATGTTCTGACATTTCACATTCTTAAAATAAAGTGGTGATCCTAACTTTACCTAGTCAGGGAATTTTTACTAGGATTAAATCACAGGAATTGTGAAAAACTGAGTTAAAATTTATTTGGCTAAGGTGTATGTATACTTCCAACTTCAACTGTACATGTTATTCAATCATTGCCCCCAAACTGCTCGTGCGCACCAACGAGCGTCTGCTTTGCAAAGTGCTAAAATTTAAGTCAGTTCTATTCGTGACACAGAATGCGATGCAAGTCCTGCTTCTCCCATCTCCTCATTGGCTTTTTAGAAGCATATACCCACGTGCCGTCTCCTCATTGGTTATACCCACGTGGGTGATTGAAAGATGAACTGAGGTCGGTTGTGGTAATTCACCTTATTATGAAAGTTAGTTGCCAATCGCCATATAAAGTCCAAAGAAGAAAAATCCTGGAAGGAGGAGAGATGACTAGAAACGATTCGGTTGACCGCTTTATGTGTGGATTAATTGTCGAAGTAGAGGACCTTGTGCATTTCAGGTAAAATAGCAACTCAATGTTTATATCCCAGGACAAATTAGCTAGTAGCTAAATAAGACAAATTGGCTAGCAACTGCTAGCTAGCTAAATTGCCATAAATGTTTAATGCTTTTGGACCTGCCACCCAAATTAATATAATTGGTTCAATGTTTGTTTTGATATTTCAACCTGCGTGTCATGATCGCGTTTGGTGTGGGGGGACAAAATAAATTTGCACACAATGGTGCACACGGATGCACGCACGAGTCCAGTTTGGGCATGGGTAAGCACACAGCCAAGACAACGTAGGAGTGGCTTCTGGACAAGTCTCTGAATGTCCTTGAGTGCCCCAGCCAGAGCCCAGACGTGAACCCGATCAAACATCTCTGGAGAGACCTGAAAATAGCTGTGCAGCGACGCTCCCCATCGAAACTGACTGTAAGGACCAACGCCGGAGACGAGAAGCAGGTACAGGGTATTGACATTTAATTAGGAACAGACAAAGAGCAAGACAGAAACAGCGTCAGCACACGGATACACAATGACAAACAACAATCAATGCAACAGTGGGGAACTGACAAATATAGGGGAAGTAATAAACAGGTAATTGAGTCCAGCTGAGTCCATTATCGCTGATGCGCGTGACGGAGGAAAGGCAAGTGTGCGTAATGATGGTGGCAGGAGTGCGCAATGCTGGGGAGCCTGGCGCGGGGAAGAGCGGGAGCTGGTGTGACACTGACAGAGCTTGAGAGGATCTGGAGAGAAGAATTGGAGAAACTCCCCAAATACAGGTGTGTCAAGCTTGTAGTGTCATACACAAGACGATTCCAGGCTGTAATCGCTGCCAAAGGTGCTTCAACAAAGTACTGAGTAAAGGGTCTGAATACTTATGTAAATGTGATATAAAAATAAAAAAACTATTTTTGCTTCGTCATTACGGGGTATTGTGTGGAGATTGATGAGGAGAGAAAAAAATAGATGTAATCAACTATAGAATAAGGCTGTAACGTAACGACATGTGGAAGAAGGTAATGGGTCTGCATTCTTTCCAAATGCACTGTATATGGTGTATTACGAGGATATAAGAGTGTTGAAAGATAAGATCCTAAAAGTGAGATGTGTTTGGCCTATAATTTCCCGTAAGGAGAGTTGAGGCGCGGACAGCCATAGTTGTCAAGTAATTATAGTGGTAAATGTTGGGCTGATTTGAAGTCTGGGCTAACGGTCATTTGCTGTAATTTATTTGTGAAAGGATGAGAAACACCTGGTGTGGAAATGTTCACGGCCCCCAGTAAAAGAGCAGCAGATGAATTCATGGATAACATACATGGACAATGAAGAGAAAGGGAAAGACACTAGCTAGCACCAATGTAGTAGACTAGACTTCTAAACTAAATGAGCACTTCGTTTTAGCCACAGATTCCCACTGCATGGCTTTAGACTGCCCCCTCATCTGTTTTTTAATTAAACCATTCACTCAGGGTGTAGTCGGTGTCTATGGAGGATGATGATTTCCTGTTAAAATAATTGTTTTTATTAAAAGGAAAACATGGGTAGTAAAAGTTCATCCAGTATTATGAAAACACAACCTCATGAAAGATATATACCTTATCTTGGATTTGTGTGAAGTCAGTGATGCACTGATATGCCATTTGTTGCCGATACCGATATCCAATATTTTCCTTGCCAAAAAAAACAATACCGATATTAAAAAATTGTGGCCTTTTTAAGCATTCTAGCACAGTTAAATAGTTAACACACACACATGGACACAGCGGTCTAAGGCACTGCATCTCAGTGCGAGAGTGGTCACTACAGTCCCTGGTTCGAATCCAGGCTGTATCACATCCAGCCGTGATTGGGTGTCCCATAGGGTCGCGCACAATTGGCCCAGCGTTGTCCGGGCTGTCATTGTAAATATGTATTTGTTCTTAGCTGTCTTGCCTAGTTAAATAAAGGTTACACACATACACTGACCAAAAAGTTATTTTGTTTCCAGTTACATATGTCCCCATTACCAGTCAAATGTAATCAAAACCTATTTCTTTCACTTACTTGCTGTGCTGTTTCGTTGTTCATTTGATCAGTCGTTTCATTCTCAACCAGGATTTCTATGGAACGCCATTTGGGTCTTTGCATGTCAAAAAAAACGATTTGACGTGCCAAATAAGCTTGTTGACCTGAATATGACTGCACTTCACATAATAATTTAACACGCTCATACATTTTTTACGTAGTTATTACACATTGATTACACTATCACTCGTATTTCATATGTCACAACGATTCATCGATACGTATGCTATTATGCTGGTAAAGTTGTCTCGCGCACCTAGAGTGGAGGTCATAACAAAAAGCTATGTTCTTCCCCAATAACATAGCATAACGACATCATCTGTTTCATTAGCATAGTTAGCTAGCTAACTATTTAGCTAGGTGTCATCTAAAATAACCCTAATTTATACATTTATATTAGATTAACGGTGGTTGGACCCATCTATGTGAAGCTAGCCACAACAAGGATTAGCCACAACTGTGGACTTTACGGTTAGCCTTCAAAATAAAAGTTTTGCATAATTTGCATCACAATTTGCATCACTGTCAATGCCATACTTTTATTTTGAAGGAAAACCGCAAATTCCACTATTGTACCTAATCCTTCGTGTGGCTAGCTTCACAAAACATACCCCGGTCCGGTCGAGCCTCACTAGCCAGATGAAGCTAGCTGGGTGCTTATAACGTTAGCTTTGGGCAACAGGGTTAAGTAGCTGGCTAGTGTCGTGGAAGTAAACAGTCAATCATATTTCTCAAATACCGGAGCCTGTGAGTTCAATTAGACTTTTATTACAATATAACAAAAGCCGAGCTGGTTCGTGAAGCAACTCCCTTTCCTGTCTTGACACATACTTCTTATAAATTTTTCCTCCTTACGTCTTCCCCTCTGGCATTTAGCCACCGTTATCTTTTTGCCTTGCACTAACTTTTATTTGGTTTCACATTAGGGCTGGAAATTGTAGAGCAGGGTTTCTTAAACTTTTTCAACCCAAATTAGAAATTCTGTGTTTTCCTGGGACCCAAGATTAGGAACATGTGCAACTATACGTAAACAGTGGTACATTTCATTGCCCTTATGCCTAAAACAAATGCAATATAGACAAAAACAAATAACAATGAAATGAAATAGCCATATAAATAGCTAGTCATGTTTATTTCCCACATTTAAAAACTCTTACATATCTGTCTTGGTTGGAACTGTTGCTGTTAAAATTCAATACATTTTCATTCTGAACTGGAACAAACTGATTGATCACATCACACAGAACAGGGTCAGAACAGCATAACAGAACAGGGTCATTGTCCATTTTGAAGACCCATTTGCGACCAAGCTTTAACTTCCTGACTGATGTCTTGAGATGTTGCTTCAATATATACACGTAATTTTCCTATCTCATGATGCCATCTATTTTGTGAAGTGCACCAGTCCCTCCTGCAGCAAAGCACCCCTACAACATGATTCTGCCACCCTCGTGCTTCACGGTTGGGATGGTGTTCTTCGGCTTGCAAGCCTCCCACTTTTTCCTCCAAACATAAAGATGGTCATTATGGCCAAACAGTTTTATTTTTGTTTCATCAAACCAGAGGACATTTCTCCAAAAAGTACGATCTTTGTCCCAATGTGCAGTTGCAAACCGTAGTCTGTTTTTTTTTATGGCGGGTTTGAAGCAGTGGCTTCTTCCTTGCTGAGCAGCCTTTCAGGTTATGTCGATATAGGACTCGTTTTACTGTGGATATAGATACTTTTGTACCCGTTTCCTCCAGCATCTTCACAAGGTCCTTTGCTGTTGTTCTGGGATTGATTTGCACTTTTCGCACCAAAGTAGGTTCATCTCCAGGAGACAGAACGCGTCTCCTTCCTGAGCGGTATGACGGCTGCGAGGTCCCATGATGTTTATACTTGCGTACTATTGTTTGTACAGATGAACGTGGTACCTTCAGGCATTTGAAAATTGCTCCCAAGGACAAACCAGGCTTGTGGAGGTCTACAATTTCTTTTCTGAGGTTTTGGCTGATTTCTTTTGATTTTCCTATGATGTCAAGCAAAGAGGCACTAAGTTTGAAGGTAGGCCTTGAAATACATCCACAGGTACACCTCCAGTTGACTCAAATTATGTCAATTATCAGAAGCTTCTAAAGCCATGACATCATTTTCTGGAATTTTCCAAGCTGTTTAAAGGCACAGTCAACTTAGTGTATGTAAACTTCTGACCCACTGGAATTGTGATATAGTGACTTATAAGTGAAATAATCTGTCTGAAAACAATTGTTCTAAAAATGACTTGTGTCATGCACAAAGTAGATGTCTGAACCGACTTGCCATAACTATAGTTTGTTAACAAGAAATTTGTGGAGTGGTTGAAAAAGTTTTAAAACTTCCGACTTCAACTGTATACTACTATGAGATAGTACTCCCTTATTTCTGCTTTTCATCGCCATTTATATAATGACAACAATGCCTTGCTAGCTGACTTACTTTTCCACTGTCGAAGCACTGTTTCCTGAAGCATTCTGTCCTGTTCTGAAAGAATTCCCTGGGTATTCCATCATGCTGTGGATGTTTGGTCAGGACGTGTCATTATAAGAATTTGTTCGTTTTAATTGACTCATTACTAAGCACTTCCCCGCACAAAACACATTGAGGGAGCTCCTCGTTAATTCTCAAAGTTTGTATGAAAGAGAATCTTATCGGTGTATTGGCTTTTCATGACGATTGAGCTCAGTCAGAACTTGTTGCGAGCATGAGACCATTTGGCGAGTGGGAATGACAAATCAATGGCTTACAGCGCATCATCTGCTGTTGAACGACAGCGCTGCAGCGTGTGTCACGGAGTGATCTTCAAGAAAACTCCAGAAAAAAGATGGTAAACCGCAAAGCACACGGGCATCTCCCCCTCCCACTCGCGCAGCTGCCAAACTGAGCAGAGACCGCTCTAAGCAGAGAGCGCACTGAAAAGAGACTGCAGTTGCACTTGGCCAAATCAATTAATTAAATAATTATTCATTTATTCTGACACGTCGTGACCCACCATTAACAGGTCCGGGTCGCGACCCATACTTATAGAAAGGCTGCTGTAGAGCATCAGCAATAGTTATAAAAGTCAGACATGTTCTCGACTAAGAAAGGTGCATGCATGTGTAACCACAGCAACAGTACATATCAGGCTATAACACTTACAGGAATAACCAGTCGTGTCCACAGCCCAGACAGGTGCGTGTCTAATGGTGTCTAATGACCCAGAGCACATATAGAGTGCACTAGTTGTGCTGGCTCCTTCTGAAATAAATTATTGCCACATATGTTCTGGGGAAAAAACAATACTAGCTATTTATTTTCATGAACTGAAGTTCAATTTCAATAGGTGAATAAGAAGTGGCAACCTAGCTAATACTTACTCACAAATATTCCTAAATCATTGCTAAGAATAATGAAAATGACTGCAGTTTCTACTGGTCATTGTTTTCAGGCTCGTTGTATTAGTGCTAGCTAGGTACCAAGCTAAAGCTAGTTACCCCAGATGTTGCAGTCGAACAAATTATGCTTTATTACCAACTCGGTATTGTTAACACATCGTTTTGTGGCCGGTGTTTGTTTGTTTGCAGACTTTTTTTACAGCTTTGACAGTGCTACTGTATCTTTTTTGACACACAAAGACCCAAACGGCGTTCCATAGTATGTATGTCGTGAAGCTAATAGCAGTGACGCTATTACTGTGTAACTCCGGTAGTGCAACGTCTGAAAAATAACGTACTTGTTAATGTGTACCTGTTCTCGACCAGTCGGCGAAGCCAACATCACCCACGACAGAGAACGGTTGTTTGTCAAGGGCAAGTAATTCAATTATTTTGGCTTTAATGGATTTCGAAATTTTAGTTGTCTCGCTGAAATTTTCTAACTCTTTCAAATGACTGCTCGACTTGTTGACTGCTCGATCCACACAGCAGACATTGTGTGGGCTAAGTTAGGAATGCTGTGTTACACGTGTAGTGCAAAATTTTACATGGCGTCATTGCACAGTAGCTTTGACATCGGTTTTTGTTTTTTAACATCTGCGTTAAACTAGACATCGGGCCGATACCGATGTTGGCATTTTTAGCTAATATCGTCCGATTCCGATATGTTCACCGATATATTGTGCATCCCTAGAAGTCAGTGAAGGAAAAAACTTAAGCATAATACATCTCTTGATCTTGTTTAATAGGGAAATATTTACTGACCATCATTTGATAGGGCATATCTCTTTTACTTATTTTGTCTATCTTGTATGGTAGGGGGGACTTAGACTTTGAGTCAACAAAGAAAACACATGTTGTCCCGATCGTTGTTAGAATAAATGGACCAAGGCACAGCGTGCGTAGAGTTCCACATGTTTAATAAATGAAACTCACCAAAACAAATACAGAACAAAACGAGCGTGAAGCTATGCAGTGCTCGCTCACAAGCAACAATACATAAACAAGATCCCACAAAAACCCAGTGGGAAAAAACTGCCTAAATATGATCCCCAATCAGAGACAACAATAGACAGCTGCCTCTGATTGGGAACCATACCAGGCCAACATAGAAATACAAAAACTAGAGTACCCACCCTAGTCACACCCGGCCTAACCAAATTAGAGAATAAAAGGCTCTCTAAGGTCAGGGCGTGACACATGTTCTCTCACAAACACACACACAGTTGCTCAACTGGATACAGGGAAACTGTGACTTATTTATGTGCAAATCTGATAGATCTTTGCAGAATTATATTTTTTAACTAACATTTTGCGACATTACTCAAATTCGGTATACATTTGCCTGATTAAACATCAGAACCAGTATTACTGGGCTTTTTTTTAACCTTCAGATTAATAGAATAAACAGTCTCAACCACCACACAAAATGAACAACTCCAGTTGAGTATATCAGAGTTTCTGGGAAGCTTAACACATAATCAGCCTTCATGTTGAATCTCAAGTATTCCAGATGTCCTTTTTGATTATCCAACATCCCCTGTTACATAAGACCATTCTGTAGCCTTTGCAGGCCATTCTGTAGCCTTTGGAACTTTTCAAACCTTTTACTTCAGTGGACTAAATCAGGGCCACGCAGAGTGTTTCTTGGTAGTCTTAAACAAATCTACTTTGAAACTAAAGTATACACCTCACACACATGGTCAAGTTGTTAAAAAAAGAAGAGACCTGTACCATGCCAGATAAAGTATGTATTTCATTTTGAGTTTGCATCCCAATATTACACTTTATATACATCACTGAAGACTGAAATATAACAAAACCCCTTGACATAGAAACACCGGATATTCTGCTGTTTAAACAAATTATGTTTATTAATTACGAAATTATGAAAGATATTAATAACATTCCACCCATGAGGCCATTAGAGGTCAATTTGGTCATTTGACTACAGGAAAGCTTGATGTGATAACCTTCCACAGACTATACCTAGCTTTGGCCCACTGCACAAATTAATGATCAATCCTTCAATGGCTTTTCTGCTGGGTCATGCTTGGGTATACACCTCCTGAACGCTTATCCAGTTGTTATACAACTACAACTGTTAAAGCAGCAATCAGCAATTGAAACAACACTAAAGCCCTCCCCACCACTGTTTTGGTAAAACACGGTTGGGATGGGGCTAGAGAAATGTTACTACTCTCGAAAGACAGAGCTTTAGATGCAAGGACAGACCATCCATGATATCAAAATGATAGTTTTAACCATGTTTTTAGGCAATACAGTGATTGTTTTTCATTTACTTTGTTTACAAACATTGGTGGAAAACAAGCTTATATTTTGTGTTCTGATGGGGTATGACAGTTTAACTAAACTCATGAGGCATTTATAAGTTATATTCTTTAAATACTGAATGGGTACATATCATTAATTTATAAGTACAAATTAAATGAATGTAGCAACTGCTGATTGCCCCTTTAACCTTTGTCCAATTTCCATGTGTTGCGTGTGGGTACTCTGTGCTCTGCTCATTATGGCAGTGTTGCTGCCAAGTGCACAAAGAGGTTTAGAAGCAGATCATTTTTCCTGCACAAAGGACGCGGGTTAGGTGGGTTCAGGAACTAAAGTCCTGTGAAGTGAACAAGAAACTATCAACAACAACAGAAAATAGTGGTATGAAGTGCATTTTCATTTTAAGTTATTGCTTGGTTATTAAACTTATTTAAATGTTTTCAAGGTTTCTGAAGGAATCATTTAACTGTTTTGCCAATGGCATTCCATTGTTATTTGTGTTACGGTAGTCATCAATGCGTGCCTTTTGCCACACAATACTTAATATGTGAATGTGAACTTTCTAATGGTGTCTCGGACATCTTTATACATAACTGTCGGCTTGGAGGAGACCGATGAGGACTTTCCTAAAGACACATTAGACAGATTAGACACAGATATTATAAGGACCTTCAGTGACGATGTCTCCGCTTGCATCATCACAACCATGAATAGTTTGTGTTGTAAACTAAGAAAACATTTGTGATACATTTTGATAAAGAACACGAGGTCAAATCCATTGGGGGCCCAAAGGAAAGGGAAATTCGGGCTGTTGGTGTGTGTTGCAAGGAAAGTTTGAATTGTATCCAGAAACAAGAGTAACAAAGATGGCTACGGTGGCAATTTGAAAGGAAAAACTCTTTATTTGAATTCTATAACTACATTTACTGTCTGTTCCGAGTGTAATCTTCAATGTTATGTTGTTCAGATAAGTGGCTTGAGGGAAGGAATACAGTTTAAATACATGAACTACTAACATGCGTCTGCTAAATAAAAATTATAAAAATCAAAAAAGTAAATTATGGCCGTTAACACATTTGTCATATTTATTTAGTTTTTAATGTTTATGTGGAGATTATGTTTATGCATTATGTGTTTAACGCTAGCTGTGTCACGTTCCTGACCTGTTTTCTGTTGTTTTGTATGTGTGTGATGGTCAGGGCGTGAGTTTTGGGTGGGCAGTCTATGTTTGCTGTTTCTATGTTGGTTTTGGGTTGCCTGGTATGGCTCTTAATTAGAGGCAGGTGTTTTGAGTTTTCCTCTAATTGAGAGTCATATTAAGGTAGGTTGTTCTCACTGTTTGTTTGTGGGTGATTGTCTCCTGTGTCAGTGTCTGTATGTTACGCCACACGGGACTGTTCCGGTTTTTGTTAGTTCGTTCGTTTTATGTAGTCTGTTTTCCTGGTTCATGCGTTCTTCACGTTGTATGTAAGTTCGTGTCCAGGTCTGTCTACATTCGTTTATTTGTTTTGTAATTATTCAAGTGTTTGTCGTGTTTTTCCGTTTTGTCTATTAAATCAATATGTATTCACAACCCGCTGCATTTTGGTCAAATCCCTGCTACTCCTCTTCGGATGAGGAGAAGGAGGAAGCCCGTTACAAGCTGTATGTATTTATATCTCCGTAATGGAGTGCATATCAATGTGACTCACAGCTTATTTACTGCCTGTAGTGTCTATGGAGCACCGATCGCCGCTTAACTTATCAGGATGTTGCTCTGTTCACCGGATGATGCAGAGTGTTGTTAATGGCCCATATACTGTGTGTTTATTTTGGGTCACTGAAAATTATATCCAATTAGCTGTACCTTTTTTATATTTGAAAAAAGGGAAGCAATAAGATTATTAGTATTCCATGTATCTCTCCGTTTACCTTTTCTTAGATATACTACATGACCAAACGAATGTGGACACCTGCTCATCGAACATCTCATTCCAAAATCATGGGCATTAATATGGAGTTGGTTCCCCGTTTTCTGCTATTACAACCTACACTCTTCTGGGAAGGCTTTCCACTAGATGTTGGAACATTTCTGCAGGGACTTGTTTCCATTCAGCCACAAGAGCATTAGTGAGGTTGAGTCACTGATGTTGGGCATTTAGGTCTGGCTCACAGTCTGCATTCCAATTCATCCCAAAGGTGTTCGATTGGGTTGAGGTCAGGGCTCTGTGCAGGCCAGTCAAGTTCTTCCACACCGATCTCGACAAACCATTTCTGTATGGACCTTGCTTTGTGCATGGGGGTATTGTCATGCTGAAACAGGAAAGGGTGTTCCCCAAACTGTTGCCACAAAGTTGGAAGCACAGAATTGTCTACAATGTCATTGTATGCTGTGGCGTTAAGATTTCCCTTCACTGGAACTAAGGGGCCTAGCCTGAACCATGTAAAACAGACCCAGACCAATATTCCTCTTCCACCAAACCTTACAGTTGGCACTAAGCATTGGGGCAAGTAGTGTTTTCCTGGCAGCCGCCAAACCCAGATTCGTCCATTGTACTGCCAGATGGTGAAGCGGGATTCATTACTCCAGAAAACACATTTCCACAGCTCCATAGTCCAAAGGCGGAGCGCTTTACACCACTCCAGCCGACGCTTGGCATCGCGCATGGTGATCTTGTGTGTGGCTGCTCGGCCATGGAAACCCTTTTCATGAAGCTCCCGACGAACAGTTGTTGTGCTGACGTTGCTTCCCTAGGCAGTTTGGAACTCGGTATTGATTGTTGCAACTGAGGACAGACGATTTTTACAAGCTTCAGCACTCAGCGGTCCCATTCTGTCGCCTACCACGTCGTGGCTGAGCCGTTGTTGCCCCTAGACGTTTCCACTTCACAAAAACAGAACTTACAGTTGACCGGGGGAAGCTCTAGCAGGGCAGAAATTTGACAAACAGACTTGCTGGAAGGGTGGCATCCTATGACGGTGTCACGTTGAAAGTCACTGAGCTCTTCAGTAAGGCCATTCTACTGCCAAAGTTTGTCTATGGAGATTGCATGGCTGTGTGCTCGATTTTATACACCTGTCAGCAACGGGTGTAGCTGAAATAGCCAAATCTACTAATTTGAAGAGGTGTCCACATACGTCAAATGTATTCAGATACACTTAAAGTAACATCTTTGTTTTGTTTTTGTGTCCCCTCAGAGCATGATGGCGTTTCTCCTGTGTGTTAGTCTGTGGATGCTCCTGGCTGTCCATGGCCAGGCTGGAGCCGTGAAGAACTGCCACCCGGGTTGCCACTGTGAGGTGGAGAGCTTCGGCCTGTTCGACAGCTTCAGCCTGACCAGGGTGGACTGCAGGGGAGTGGGCCCTAGCACCAACCCCATCTCCATCCCCCTGGACACGGCCCACCTGGACCTGTCCTCCAACTCCATGTCCCTGCTGACCGACAATATGCTCTCTGGGCCTGGCTATACCACCTTGGTCAGCCTGGACCTCAGCAACAACCTTATCTCCATGGTCAGTCCCAGGGCCTTGTCCAGGCTGCGCTACCTGGAGTCTCTGGACCTCAGCCACAACTCGTTGGAGGGCCTGGACGAGGGCTGCTTCTCTGGCCTCCCCCTGGCCGAGGTGGACCTCAGCCACAACCACTTCCGAGAGTTTGATCTGGACATGTTCATCACTAAAGATCACGGAGAGCCAATCAGCGTGGATCTGTCCCACAACCGGCTGACAGTGGTCTCCTGGAGTTCTTCTAGGAGCCCCTTACTACATGTCCAGAGCCTGACTCTAGCAGCCAACCAGCTGAGGGACGTGCCCAAGCTAAAAGGCATCCTGCTGAGGGACCTAAGCCTGGATGGGAACAGTATCTCCCGCATTGAGGAGGGTGCTTTTGAGGACCTCAAGGACCTTGTTTACCTGTCCCTGAGTGGGCTTCCTGAGCTCTTTAACATCCAGCCCAACTGTTTCAGAGGCCTACAGAACCTTCAGCTCTTGGACCTGTCCAACAATGCCAAGCTAAAAACACTGAGCCCAGCTGTGTTCAGTGGACTTGTGTCTCTACAGGAGCTCAATCTGTCCAACTCTGGAGTAACGTCATTGCCAAATAACATGCTAAGTCACTTGCCAATCATCAAGAGTATTACCCTGGGCCAGAATATCCATTGTTGGAGGGCTCAAAAGCAGGGCCAGTTTCACAGGCAGCTCGGACAGGAACAGAAACATGAGGTGCTAACCTGTGACGTTGAAGGGGTTATCTCGTGATTGTGTTCGGATCGTTGCCTTCAGTATGGACATCTAGCTAACACATTAGTGCTCAAACTGTGCCTTATATCACTATATGCAAAGAACACTTTTTGTTATTACCGCCGATCAGGATAATTACTATTTGTTTAAATTCTAAAATGTGTATTTTGCTTTTATTCCAAAGGCCTGAGGTATTTATATTAATCCACTGTACTATCACGTCATGCTTGCTATGCATAAAGCATGTCTTTCAACTACAGTAACAAGCTAGCAATAGCATTGATGGATATTATATTAAAACCATTTTGTTTTTTAGGATCTGGAAATAGAAACAGACCTCAGCCACTTGGAAAAATACTGTTATATTCCATAACAATCATCAGATCATTGAAGTATACACATTACTATGCAAGGACCACTCTTATTTCAGAACGAAAGGTCTTATGTAGAGTATATAGTTAAGTATGTCTATCATAGGAAGCTGGTGGGAGGAGCTATAGGAGGACGGGCTCATTGTAATGGCTGGAATGGAATAAATGAAACGGTATCAATCAATTTAATTTTCAATTAAATGTATTTTTAAAGCCCTTTTTACATCAGCAGATGTCACAAAGTGCTATACAGAAACCCAGCCTAAACCCCCAAACAGGAAGCAATGCCGATGTAGAAGCACAGTGGCTAGGAAAAACTCCCTAGAAAGACAGGAACCTAGGAAGAAACCTAGAGAGGAACCAGGCTCTGAGGTGTGGCCAGTCCTCTTCTGGCTGTGCCGGGTGGAGATTGGAAACCACATTTGACTGTTCCATTTATTACATTCCAGCTGTTACAATGCGCACATCCTCCTATAGCTCCTTCCACCAGCCTCCTCTGATGTCTAGTTTTATTAAGTGGACGCATTCTCCTGCTATCTTGCTCAGTCATGTTTACATGGTCTAAGACCTAGAAGCCAACATTGCCTGTTCTGTTTTGTGGTCTGAAATGTGAAATGTGGTCTGAACAAATCAATGCATAAACACATTTCTGAATGTCACCCAGGGGTTTACGCTGCTCCGTTATTGAATCAGTTTCTCATGACCGTGACCATTCATTTCAAAACATAAAACGGTCTCCTTGTACTTGTATTAGACACAGACATGTTTTGTCCTGTATTTTCATATCTCTTCTGACAGAGAAGTGTGTTTTAACTGAAACACTATACCACATGTCATTTGATACATTGTATTATTCACCCTACTTTGAAATATTGTAAATGTCGCAGATATTCTACAGCATCGACTTTGGATCTACATTGGCCAAAATACTTCAGATATTCTGTGCAACAACAACTGCATGTTTGAACACCTGCCTTGGTTGCTATCCCTGTGGTATAATATGGACCGAAAGAGACAATCAGCCTCATAACTGCACATGAGCTGGTTTGGATGTTAAACATCTGCGTAAAGATTGTATATTCCTTATTGATAGTGTACAAAACATTAAGAACATCTTCCTAATATTGAGTTGCACCCCTGACCCCCCCCCCCCCCCCCCCACCTTCTTGCCCTCAGAACAGCCTCAGTTTGTCGGGGCATGAACTCTACAAGGTGTCAAATGTTCCACAGGGATTCTGGCCCCTTGATGACTCCAGTGCTTCCTACAGTTGTATAAAGTTGGCTGGATGTCCTTTGGGTGGTTGAACATTCTTGATACACACAGGAAACTGTTGAGGGTGAAAAACTCAGCAGCGTTGCAGTTCTTGACACAAGCGGGTGCCCCTGGCACGTACTACCAAACACCGGTCACAGGCACTTAAATATTTTGTCTTGCCCATTCACCCTCTAAATGGCACATGTACACAATTCATGTCTCAAGGCTTAAAAATCCTTCTTTAACCTGTGTCCTCCCCTTCATCTACACTGATTGAAGTAGATTTAACAAGTGACATCAATAAGGGATCATAGCTTTCACCTGGATTCACCTGGTCAGTCTGTCGTGGAAAGAGCAGGTGTTCTTAATGTTTTGTACACTCAGTTATAACTTACTTTATAAATGTAAAATAAATGGATTATTCTCGCACTGACAGCTGTCCAAATAGTTTTGTAATGTCTGTGCAATGAAGCCGTGAGTTAGTACCCGCAAAACACCAGTCTCAACGTCAACAGTGAAGAGGCGACTCCGGGATGCTGGCCTTCTAGGCAGAGTTGCAAAGAAAAAGCCGTATCTCAGACTGACCAATAAAAAAATAAGATTAAGATGGGGGCAAAAGAACAGAGACACTGGACAGAGGAACTCTGCCTAGAAGGCCAGCATCCCGGAGTCGCCTCTTCATTGTTGACGTTGAGACTGGTGTTTGCGGGTACTATTTGATGAAGCTGCCAGTTGATGACTTGTGAGGCATCTGTTTCTCAAACTAGACACTCTAATGTACTTGTCCTCTTGCTCAGTTGTGCACCGGGGCCTCCCACTCTTTCTATTCTGGTTAGAGCCAGTTTGCGCTGTTCTGTGAAAGCAGTAGTACACAGCGTTGTACGAGATCTTCAGTTTCTTGGCAATTTCTCGCATGGAATAGCCTGCATTTGTCAGAACAAGAATAGACTGACGAGTTTCAGAAGAAAGTTCTTTGTTTTTGGCCATTTTGAGCCTGTAATCGAACCCACAAATGCTGATGCTCCAGATACTCAACTAGTCTAAAGAAGGCCAGTTTTATTGCTTCATTAATCAGAACAACAATTTTCAGCTGTGCTAACATAATTGCAAAAAGGTTTTCTAATGAGCAATTAGCCTTTTAAATAATAAACTTGGACTAGCTAACACAACATGACATTGTTGCTGGAGTGACAGTTGCTGATAATGGGCCGCTGTACACCTATGTAGATATTCCATTAAAATCAGCCATTTCCAGCTACAATAGTCATTTACAACATTAACAATGTCTACACTGTATTTCTGATCAATTTCATGTTATTTTAATATACAAAAAAGTTGCTTTTCTTTCAAAAACAAGGACATTGCTTAGCGACCCCAAACCTTAGAACGGTAGTGTACATTGTCTGGGTTTCAACACACACCACACTTAAAGCCCACTGTCGTCACTCCAACAGGGTTTCACAATTTCACAGAATTCCCTGTATTTCATAGAGCTGGATTCATGTGATTTCATTTTGTTTGCTGTACTGACTCATAGGATGTGTCCTGTAACAATAGCACTTATGTCTTCCACAGTGCCTAGTGCATCACTTTATTTACTTTCACATGCTGCCTAACTTCCTTCCTTTATTTACTTTGAACTCTGCCTGTAAACGCACACAAACACACACTAGTGGTCTCGAGAGGTCCTTAAACCCATGCAACTGTGGACTGATATCTGAAGCTGATGAGAGGGAAAGAGAAGGGGAGAAGGAGGAGAGCGGCCTGACTTTGTGTAATGGCGGCTGGCTGTAACTCCACAGATCTCTGCTCTGAGAGTGTTCCATTGTGTGCTCCTCCTCAGAGACACAGATAGCATCCAGGTGTCCACTCAGCCCCTTGCAGTGGTTGCCAAAGCACAGTTCTTTGAAATTCTAAGAGACCCGTGTACCCAAAAAATTCTGACTCCACAAAAGGTTTCCTCCAGATTACATCTATATTACAACATCCTGCTCAGGAAAAGTATGGCTTGCTAGGATCAACTAGACAGTATATTTCCTTAGTGATTTTGCTTCAGTTTATACTCTTTTAGATATATTTTAGCCAACATAGGAGCAAAAGAGGTTGTGTGTGCGAGAGAGTGATAAAGAGAGAGAAGCGCAAAAGTGATTTTCTGAGAGTTTGGCCCTCTGCGGATGGCCCCATTAGTAAACCAGTTCCAGATGTTTGGGCCATTGTCCATCTTCTGGAGAGCAGGAATTTGGAGGCGGGGAGGCAGGAGGGCTGTCAATCACAACTACCTCCTTCAGGTCAGCCTGACAGGATCAACCTGAACGGTGGTAAATTACAAAACAAAACATTTGCAATCCAAATACAACTAATCAGCATAATAACATAAATGAGAATCATAAGAGAGTCGCAAGGATTTTAACTTTTCTTTACTATTTATTTACCTGTTTGTAATCCAGTGACTCAATCTGCTGTGCACTATGGTTGTTACTTTATCTGTGGTTTTAGACTGATATCCACACGTCTCTCCAGGGAAATATAAAAGTTTCAGGTATATGAGGGGTCATGACACTCTCAGAGATACTGTATCAAGGTAGCCCATGAGAACACATAGCAGTGAGCCAAAGGCTCAACTCTCCTGAGGTGTTTTAATGCAGCAGTGGTTTGCTTACTGAACCCACTGGAGACATGATTAACATCCCCAGGCCACTTCATAATGGATTATAAGATAGTGTTCATTACACACACACAGACACAGACACACACACACAGTAACGGCTTTCTTCCAAGGGTGAATGAGAGGACCAAAATGCAGCGCGGCTAGTGTTCAACATGTTTAATAACGAACAAGTGAACACTACAAACAACAAACAAAATAACAAACCGTGAAAACCGATACAGACCTATCTGGTGCAGAACACAAACACAGAGACAGGAAACAAACACCCACAAAATCCCAACACAAAACAAGCCTCCTATATATGATTCTCAATCAGGGACAACGATTACCATCTGCCTCTGATTGAGAACCATATTAGGCTGGACATAGAAACAGACAAACTAGACACACAACATAGAATTCCCACCCAGCTCACGTCCTGACCAACTAAACACATACAAAACAACAGAAAACAGGTCAGGAACGTGACACACACACAAAAGATTTTCATTACACTTTTTATGACAAAGTGTCTTCATCTTACAGAAAGAATAACACAACACGTGGAATTCACAGAAAATTGTCATACTGTAACCTGGATGTCTAAGAGTGGTTGCTAATGTACAGTAGCTATCTGTATACATACAATATATCGTATCGCCATTTGTATTGCATTGAACTAGCGTCATGTTTTGTCAAAAATATTTTAAAGACCTCAGCAGCACCCTTATCAATAGCCCTGTTATCTACAGAATCCCTTTGCCTTTGGATCTGGCTTGATGAGGATTTTTATTGGCCGGTTCCCTGAGAGGAGGAAGTTATACCTCTAATAATGCCAGCATAGAGGGGCTCTCTAAAAACATGCCACTTCGATACAGCTACAACTGGAAGTGAGTTTTCGCTAACCATAACTCTTTTCCTAACCTTAACCTAATTCTCCTAACCTGCTATGAAAAGTAACTTCCAGTGGTAGCTGTATCCAAGTGGTGTGTTTTTAGGGTATGTCAGCAAGAGAGACAGAGAAGCATTCCCAAAGATTGTGGATAAATGAAGATGTCCCACTCAGGCCATTTACCATTTTAAAAAATTTGGTCACAGATCCAGTCTGCTTAAGGGGTTGCTCCAATGCATTAGCAGCTGGGTCTGGTCTGCTTCGTTCATTGACTGTATATGAATCAGATAAAAAAGGAGCAAATGAGATCTCGCGTCATCTTCCGTCTCTAATGTCATGTGAGTAGGAAATGTGATATTGTTAAACCCAGGGATAGAACAGATCCAAGGAGCTGGCCTATTAATAATCACACATGAAGTGCCTTCTTTGTTTCGCTTTAGCCCATGTGTTGATGGATGACCCACTTTTTTTAACCTCCTCTTAGCCCTACTGTAATGACACTGTATGGTGGTGGGACTTTGTTCATATTCTGTGTCAACAGAGATAATACAAATAGGTTTACCTCATCAAAAACACAGCATGACATTCTGAAGTAACCCCCGTCTTACTCTTACTCTGTCTTACAGGAGAGCATTTCTTTGGTTTATCTGTGCTTTAGTTTTTTGGTGTATCTGTACTTTACTATTTATATTTTTGACAACTTTTACTTCACTACATTCCTAAAGACAATAATGTATTTGTTTCTCCATACATTTTCCCTGAGGCCCAAAAGTACTCATTATATTTTGAATGCTTAGCATGACAGGAAAATGGTCCATTCACACATTTATCAAGAGAACATCCATGGTCATCCCTACTGCCTCTGATCTGTGTCGTGGAAATTCTAATCAGAAAGGAAGAGACTGTAGATTCTTCAAAACTTTTTTTATTATAAGAATTGCAATTCTGGAGCGGTTGACAATCACTCAAAAGGTGCAGTCAAGAGCCCAATGAACGAAAGTTGGGTCTGAGCTTTTATAACCTTTGTCTACATGGCAGTTTAGCAGGTGTTATATCATGGTGGGAACATAGGGCAAAAACAAGTGATAGCGGCAGTTTTGTTACTCCTTTCTGCTGATATAATTGTCGCTGATGCTCAAGCCAGCCTCTGTTCTCTTCATATCTCCACACAGCTGTGCCCTTGAAAGATACGAAAGAACAGGATGGGCCAAAAACTGGTCACTCTCAGACGGCCCTTTTTCTTTGGCCGTGTGACTAAGTTGAATGAACATAGGCAGAGTGGAAAAATGCCAGCTTCTTTTTACAAGACCTTCAAACAGGCAGTTTAAATGTACAGGTTTAAGGCTCATGTGCATGTACATAAAAGAGTTTGTTATTTTCCACCATATTCCTCCCCTTTGAGACTAATCTCAACCTGATACAAAATTACGAGTAAACATGTAAGTAATAATTCATAATGTAAGACAAATATGTCGTAATCTAAGCAAAACTTCAACCAAGCAAAATAAAAAGCATTGTAGGAGAGGGCTTTCTTACACCAGTACATTATCTTTGGGGGGACCAGGATGAATATGTATGAACTTTCCAATTTGTAAGTCGCTGTGGATAAGAGCGTCTGCTAAATGACTTAAATGTAAATGGCTTCCATAGAGCCACTGAGCTATCAACCTTCTCATAGTGCAAAAAATTCTTAAGGGAATAATTTAAACAGTTGCAAATCATTTAAACAGTTACAAATTATTTAAACAGTTACAAGGAGTACACTCTTCGTCTGTCAGAAGAGGACAATCATCACGTTGACACTGTCCACACTGGTAAGGCTCAGCATGGTGAAAATAACCCACATGAACCTCCTTAGAGCACCACTTACAAAAGCCTCACTGTAGGCATGTCCTACAGACCTGGTGCAACATCAGCTCGACGTTGTCATCCCGATGCTCTTGATTAGCATTGTCTTCATCAGACATGTAATCAGGCATGGGAAACAAGTCTGGGGGGTAAGGCTCTGATGCCTCATCTTCAATGGTAAGTAATGGAATAGTGAGGACAGTGTCAACTGCTTTGCTACATAGTTTCTTAACACGAGCAATGATAAGTAGTACAGCAAAAATGATTACTAGGCCATAGATGAGCCAATGGAAAAATGTTGCTCCTCAAGACCCAAACAGGGAAGTCAGCTATGCAAAAGGTCATCTGCCTTGTCCAGCTACTCCTTCCATTAATGCGCCCCCTTAGCTTGTCTAATTGTTCTATGGCAGTGGAGATATTTTCAGTAGAGTCTGGAATGAAAGTATAACATGAAGTTATAGAGCACATACAGATAATCCAAGGCTGCCCTATTTTTCAAAGTCATTAACCTATTCTGTTTCATTTCCGCGGAGGCAGCTCTAAACCCAAGCATGGTTGCATTGATATACCCTTCAAGAACATAACCCAGCCTACCTATTTCATGAGCATTCTCAGTGGCCCTATACCAGGGCACAAGTCCTCTCCAGAATCTTCCCAAGGGGTTGATCGCCTATGGCCTAGGGGAACTGATTTGGGTTTGCTCAAACTTCTTCTCCTTTGAGACCGGTTTGGTTGCTGCGTTGGAATAATCATAAGGGAGGTGTTTAGTCTCACTAGGGTGCAGTATCCTGACCAACCAGGAGGAAGACTAGGCCACATATTTGTTCCGCAGTGCCAAAATGTGTTCATTAAGGCCGTTGAACCTAATGGACCCGGCACTAATGGGGAACAGCTTGACTTAACCTGCCCAATTCTCATGGTAATATTATAGGCAATAACATCCACAGGGTTAGACCAATTGCAATAATTTTGACAGCAAGACTGACCAACCACCAAAGGTATGGTGTATCAGTAATATTATGACACACGCACTGTGCATGAAGCCAGGATGGTTGTTCAACAGTTAGCAGCGCTGGGTGAGAGCCCTTTCGGGTGGTTACACCTGAAAACAGATTGTAACATATAGTTGTACAGCTTAAACTTTCTCCCTCACTGCTTGTATCATTAGCTTCTACGCCTGTATCCTGGAGGGCTTGGGTAGCATTCACACAACGCTCAACACTACTTGCACCATCACAATGCTTAGCCAAAGCTCTTAATGCTATCATTCTGCATGAAAGTTTCTCATCTGGCAAGGCTACAGGAATACTGGTATATGGTTTTGTGGATGGATGTGGAATTTCAGCACAAACAAAACATGACACATTCCTGTGAACACTATTGTCAAACATAAACTTGGTGAATTGATACCAGATGTTTTCAGTGAGGCTACTTCTCCCAGTGTGCCCTGCTGCCCCATTACTGTTATGCCAGGGGCTGGATCGTCTACCTTGTTGGCATGTACCCACGTAGGCCTCTCTGCAACCTTCACCGGTGTCTGGGTCTTCATTTTCTTGTATTGGTTAATTGTTATATAAAAAAATATATGTTCTGTTGTTGTTCTGAAAAATATATTTTTACTTGTTTATGTAACACAGGGTTTTGTTCCCATATAGGGGTTCCCCTTACACAGACCATTATATATGTCTTATACCAATATCCACCTACACTCCAGTCACAGCCTCCAACTGTGGCTTCCAACTGCTCTTAAACGCTAGTAAAACTAAATGCATGCTTTTCAACCGATCGCTGCCCGCACCCGCTCGCCCGCCTAGCATCACTACTCTGGACGGTTCTGACTTAGAATATGTGAACAACTACAAATACCTAGGTGTTTGGTTAGACTGTAAACTCTCCTTCCAGACTCATATTTTTTTTTTTTAAATGTCACCTTTATTTAACCAGGTAGGCAAGTTGAGAACAAGTTCTCATTTACAATTGTGACCTGGCCAAGATAAAGCAAAGCAGTTCGACACATACAACAAAACAGAGTTACACATCGAGTAAAACAAACATACAGTCAATAACACAGTAGAAAAATAAGTTTATATACAATGAGGTGAGATAAGGGAGGTAAAGGCAAAAAAAGGCCATGGTGGCGAAGTAAATACAATGTAGCAAGTAAAACACTGGAATGGTAGATTTGCAGTGGAAGAATGTGCAAAGTAGAAATATAAATAATGGGGTGCAAAGGCGCAAAATAAATAAATAAATACAGTGGGGGAAGGGGTAGTTGTTTGGGCTAAATTATAGATGGGCTATGTACAGTTGCAGTAATCTGTGAGCTGCTCTGACAGCTGGTGCTTAAAGCTAGTGAGGGAGATACGTTTTTCCAATTTCAGAGATTTTTGTAGTTCATTCCAGTCATTGGCAGCAGAGAACTGGAAGGAAAGGCGGCCAAAGGAGGAATTGGCTTTGGGGTGACCAGACAGATATACCTGCTGGAGCGCGTGCTACAGGTGGGTGCTGCTATGGTGACCAGCGAGCTGAGATAAGGGGGGACTTTACCTAGCAGGGTCTTGTAGATGACCTGGAGCCAGTGGGTTTGGCGACGAGTATGAAGCGAGGGCCAGCCAACGAGAGCGTACAGGTCGCAGTGGTGGGTAGAATATGGGGCTTTGATGACAAAACGGATGGCACTGTGATAGACTGCATCCAATTTATTGAGTAGGGTATTGGAGGCTATTTTGTAAATGACATCGCCGAAGTCGAGGATCGGTAGGATGGTCAGTTTTACGAGGGTATGTTTGAGAGCATGAGTGAAGGATGCTTTGTTGCAAAATAGGAAGCCAATTCTAGATTTAACTTTGGATTGGAGATGTTTGATGTGAGTCTTGAAGGAGAGTTTACAGTCTAACCAGACACCTAGGTATTTGTAGTTGTCCACATATTCTAAGTCAGAACCGTCCAGAGTAGTGATGCTGTGCAGCTGGAGCTGGAGACACGGCGATTCAGACAGCTATTGGGCCGGGGCTAGCAGGCTAGCAGAAGGGCTTTAGAGGGACGTCGCGACGGAAGAAGTCAGTTGTAGCCCCTTCGTGCGGTTACGTCGGCAGATCAGTAATGATGGATCAGCAGGTCTCCGTGTAGTAAAATGGTCCAGGCCAATTGGCAAAATAGGTATAGTACCCCCCAAAAATTGTGTGATTGACATCTTCAGCTAACAGTCCGGTGTGCTTTAGACAGCTACTGGGCTGCGGCTAGCAGGCTAGCAGATGGGCATTCAGGGGACGTCGCGATGGGGGAGCCAGTTGAAAAAAGAACTCGGGCGGATTACGTCGGTAGTCCAGTCATGAAGGATCGGAAGGGCTCCGTATCGGCAATAAAAGGGGTCCAGGCCAATTGGCAAAATAGGTATTGTAGCCCAAGGAGTGGCTTTGTGTCATGCACAAAGTAGATGTCCTAACCGACTTGCCAAAACTATAGTTTGTTCACAAAAAATTTGTGGAGTGGTTGAAAAACGAATTTTAATGACTGCAACCTAAGTGCATGTTAACTTCCGACTTCAACTGTTGATTTTTCTATTGTGTTACTGACTGTACTTTTGTTTATCCCACATGTAACTCTGTGTTGTTGTTTTTTGTTGCACTGCTTTTCTTTATCTTGGCCAGGTCGCAGTTGTAAATGAGAGCTTGTACTCAACTGGCCTACCTGGTTAAATAAAGGAGAAATGTTTTTTTTTAAATAGCCCACTACAGTGGCTTGCAAAAGTATTCACCCCCCTTGGCATTTTTCCTCTTTTGTTGCCTTACAACCTGGAAATGAAATTGATTTTTGGGGTTTTGGGGTTTGTATCATTTGATTTACACAACATGCTTTGAAGATGCAAAACATTTTTTCTTGTGAAAAAAAACTGAAATTACACAAAATAACTGCATAACTATTCACCCCCCCAAAGTCAATACTTTGTAGAGACACCTTTTGCAGCAATTACACCTGCAAGTCTCTTGGGGTATAACTCTATAAGCTTGCCACATCTTGCCATGGAGATGTCTGCCCATTCTGGTGTACAGCAATCTTTAAGTCATACCACAGATTCTCAATTGGATTGAGGTCTGGGCTTTGACTAGGCCATTCTAAGACATTTAAATATTTCCCCTTAAACCACTTGAGTGTTGCTTTAGCAGTATGCTTAGGGTCATTGTCCTGCTGGAAGGTGAACCTCCGTCCCAGACTCAAATCTCTGGAAGATTGAAACAGGTTTCCCTCAAGAATTTCCCTGTATTTAGCGCCATCAATCATTCCTTCAATTCTGACCAGTTTCCCAGTCCTTGCCGATGAAAAACATCCCTGCAGCATGATGCTGCCACCACCATGCTTCACTGTGTGGATGGTGTTCTCGGGGTGATGAGAGGTGTTGGGTTTGAGCCAGACGTAGTGTTTTCCTTGATGGCCAAAAAGCTCAATTTTAGTCTCATCTGACCAGAGTACCTTCTTCCCTATGTTTGGGGAGTCTCCCACATGCTTTTGGCGAACACCAAACGTGTTTGCTTCTTTTTTTCTTTAAGCAATGGCTTTTTTTCTGGCCACTCTTCCATAAAGCCCAGCTCTGTGGAGCGTACGGCTTAAAGTGGTCCTATGGACAAATACTCCAATCTCCGCTGGGGAGCTTTGCAGCTCCTTCAGGGTTATCTTTGGTCTCTTTGTTGCCTCTCTGATTAATGCCCTCCTTGCCTGGTCCGTGAGTTTTGGTGGGCTGCCCTCTCTTGGCAGATTTGTTGTGGTGCCATATTCTTTCCATTTTTTAATAATGGATTTAATGTTGCTCCGTGGGATGTTCAAAGTTTCGGATATTTTTTTATAACCCCACCCTGAACTGTACTTTTCCACAACTTTGTTTCTGACCTGTTTGGAGAGCTCCTTGGTCTTCATAGTGCCGCTTGCTTGGTGGTGCCACTTGGGGTGAATACATATGCACGCACCACTTTTCAGTTTTTAATTTTTTTAATTTCATCTCACAAATTTGGACTATATTGTGTATGTCCATTACATGAAATCCAAATAAAAATCTATTTAAATTACAGGTTGTAATGCAACAAAATAGGAAAACCGCCAAGGGGGGTGGATACTTTTGCAAGGGACTGTACTCTTCTTCTCCATTGTGCATGACACATTGACCACCAAAATTCTGTCACTAGGAAAATATCTATATTTGAATGTGCACTTTGGTTGTACCTAAGGAAAGTCAGTCTCACCATTAATTTTATTGTTCGGAATGGCGTATCTGTCCACTGACGCTCAGTGGCGGGTCCGAGGCGGGTCCCTTCTGCTCCACTCAGGCGGAGTGTGGGCTCCCCGAGCCACATCAAATGCAGCCCCTGCGTGCATTTAAACTTGGTGTCCCCGGGAATAATCAACAAACGGATTTAGCCATCCCATCCTCGTCTTCAAGATTTGTTGTGGAATTTCTAATCAGAAAGGAAGAGACTGTAGATTCTTCAAAATACCTTATTTTATTATAAGAATTGCAATTCTGGAGCGGTTGACAATCACTCAAAAGGTGCAGTCAGTAAATAAATGTGATAATTATGTGTAAAATGAGATAGGCTGGTGACTGAGTGGAGTGTTTTGTTTCATAGAAGAAAGTAGATAGGATTTAAGTAAGACGTTAAAATTGGTTTGAACAAAATTTTATAAATGGAATGATTGTAAAGGAACTGAGTAAGAATGGAAGAACGTCGTAGTAAGATAGACAAGAAAAGACGCCGACTTTTCGGTTGTAGAAATATACTAAAATAATGTCTGTAAGGAAAGGGGAAGGATAACTGAACTCCTAGAACACGAAGCCTGAAGACTACTGGACAAAAATAATGACATTGATGGTAAGTGGAATTTGGGTGAAGGAGATTCTAAAAGTATCAAGTACTGACATACATTGCGCCTTAAAGAAATCTAAAACTACTCTGAGGGTGGAACGCACGGAACGAGAAAATAATGAAGACAGTATGGATTTGCCTAAGATATCATTATTTGGGCTATTCTGTTGCATGTCCTCCTTTTCCTTGTGGACTACAGAAAAAGGAGGACCGAGCACGCTCCCATTCTCATCGATGGGGCTGTAGTGGAGCAGGTTGAGAGCTTCAAGTTCCTTGGTGTCCACATCAACAACAAACTAGAATGGTCCAAACACACCAAGACAGTCGTGAAGAGGGCATGACAAAGCCTATTCTCCCTCAGGAAACTAAAAAGATTTGGCATGGGTCCTGAGATCCTCAAAAGGTTCTATAGCTGCAACATCGAGAGCATCCTGACTGGTTGCATCACTGCCTGGTACAGCAATTGCTCGGCCTCTGACCGCAAGGCACTACAGAGGGTAGTGCGTACGGCCCAGTACATCACTGGGGCTAAGCTGCCTGACATCCAGGACCTCTACACCAGGCAGTGTCAGAGTAAGGCCCTAAAAATTGGGAACGAGAGATTGAAAAACAGCTTATATCTCAAGGCCATCAGACTGGTAAACAGCCATCACTAACATTGAGTGGCTGCTGCCAACAAACTGACTCAAATCTCTAACCACTTAATAATAAAAAATTGGATGTAATAAATGTATCACTAGTCACTTTAAACAATGCCACTTTATATAATGTTTACATACCCTACATTACTCATCTCATATGTACAGTGGGGAGAACAAGTATTTGATACACTGCCGATTTTGCAGGTTTTCCTACTTACAAAGCATGTAGAGGTCTGTAATTTTGATCATAGGTACACTTCAACTGTGAGAGACGGAATCTAAAACAAAAATCCAGAAAATCACATTGTATGATTTTTAAGTAATTCATTTGCATTTTATTGCATGACATAAGTATTTGATACATCAGAAAAGCAGAACTTAATATTTGGTACAGAAACCTTTGTTTGCAATTACAGAGATCATACGTTTCCTGTAGTTCTTGACCAGGTTTGCACACACTGCAGCAGGGATTTTGGCCCACTCCTCCATACAGACCTTCTCCAGATCCTTCAGGTTTCGGGGCTGTCGCTGGGCAATACGGACTTTCAGCTCCCTCCAAAGATTTTCTATTGGGTTCAGATCTGGAGACTGGCTAGGCCACTCCAGGACCTTGAGATGCTTCTTACGGAGCCACTCCTTAGTTGCCCTGGCTGTGTGTTTCGGGTCGTTGTCATGCTGGAAGACCCAGCTACGACCCATCTTCAATGCTCTTACTGAGGGAAGGAGGTTGTTGGCCAAGATCTCGCGATACATGGCCCCATCCATCCTCCCCTCAATACGGTGCAGTCGTCCTGTCCCCTTTGCAGAAAAGCATCCCCAAAGAATGATGTTTCCACCTCCATGCTTCACGGTTGGGATGGTGTTCTTGGGGTTGTACTCATCCTTCTTCTTCTTCCAAACACGGCGAGTGGAGTTTAGACCAAAAAGCTCTATTTTTGTCTCATCAGACCACATGACCTTCTCCCATTCCTCCTCTGGATCATCCAGATGGTCATTGGCAAACTTCAGACGGGCCTGGACATGCGCTGGCTTGAGCAGGGGGACCTTGTGTACACTGCAGGATTTTAATCCATGACGGCGTAGTGTGTTACTAATGGTTTTCTTTGAGACTGTGGTCCCAGCTCTCTTCAGGTCATTGACCAGGTCCTGCCGGGTAGTTCTGGGCTGATCCCTCACCTTCCTCATGATCATTGATGCCCCGCGAGGTGAGATCTTGCATGGAGCCCCAGACCGAGGGTGATTGACCGTCATCTTCAACTTCTTCCATTTTCTAATAATTGCGCCAACAGTTGTTGCCTTCTCCCCAAGCTGCTTGCCTATTGTCCTGTAGCCCATCCCAGCCTTGTGCAGGTCTACAATTTTATCCCTGATGTCCTTACACAGCTCTCTGGTCTTGGCCATTGTGGAGAGGTTGGAGTCTGTTTGATTGAGTGTGTGGACAGGTGTCTTTTATACAGGTAACGAGTTCAAACAGGTGCAGTTAATACAGGTAATGAGTGGAGAACAGGAGGGCTTCTTAAAGAAAAACTAACAGGTCT
The DNA here is from genome assembly GCF_045679555.1 of Salvelinus alpinus. Classification (NCBI taxonomy): domain Eukaryota; kingdom Metazoa; phylum Chordata; class Actinopteri; order Salmoniformes; family Salmonidae; genus Salvelinus; species Salvelinus alpinus. The sequence goes on from NC_092107.1 coordinate 23,827,933, forward strand.
GTGAGAGACGGAATTCTTACTGGTTGGTAGGTGATCAAATACTTATGTCATGCAATAAAATGCAAATTAATTAGTTAAAAATCATACAATGTGATTTTCAGGATTTTTGTTTTAGATTCCGTCTCTCACAGTTGAAGTGTACCTATGATAAAAATTACAGACCTTTACATGCTTTGTAAGTAGGAAAACCTGCAAAATCGGCAGTGTATCAAATACTTGTTCTCCCCACTGTATATACTGTACTCTATACCATCTACTGCATCTTGCCTATGCCGCATGGCCAACGCTCATCCATATATTTATATGTACATATTCTTATTAATTTCTTTACACTTGTGTGTATAAAGTAGTTGTTGTGAAATTGTTAGATTACTTGTTAGATATTACTGCACGGTCGGAACTAGAAGCACAAGCATTTCGCTACAATCGCATTGACATCTGCTAGCCATGTGTATGTGACCAATACAATTTGATTTGATTTGATAAATAGTAAGAATTGAGGTGACTGATCTTTGGAATTGAATTTAAGTGAACCAAATTTAATTTAAAATAGGCAATAGTTAACTGATTGATTTGAGAGTTGACTGCTGTTAAGAAATGTACATACCATTAAAGAACTAAGCAAATAAGGAAAGGGTACCCCATGAATTAATGTGTGGAAACACAATAACAGAATGATTGTGAATTAATGATTGTATAATGATGAACTGTTGAAGACATGTTGTCACTTTAGGAATGGCAAGCTTTCCAGAGCCTGGCTACCTGATTGTGCTGAAATCACTCAACCACTCTGTGATCTCATTCATGACCACAAGATGACAATGAATGACAAGATACGGTGAACACCAGAGGGTTTGAAGGCACGTGAGAATCTTAAACAATTATTAACTCTGCACCTGTATGCGGATGAGAATTTGCCTTCCAAATTCTTAGCTGAAGGCTGAAGAGCAATTCACAGGGATTTCAACCACATATCCCCATGCAAGGCACTTCCTTTGTATAGTTTAAACTCAATTTGCCATTGTAGTAAAAGTGCTACAATAACTATTGTTCAATAGCCTATGAATATCCCTCTGATTTGAGGAACTGAGCCAATGAGACTCACCACTTTGTTAACCGTCTGTTCAGGATATTCTCTGATTGATGTGTCTGCGGCGAACATGCAAAGAACGTCGAAGAATGTGTCTGTGAGTTTTAGGCCAGCAATTCTCCCTTCACTGAAGGTTTTCTTTATCAACAGCAGTCACATCAGTAGACTGAACCAAGCTGTAGCCTTCAAACGGGGATGCACAAAAAGTATTGTCTGTAGACTGTTTGGGTATGGTGACGAACGTGTTCTGCAGGATGTTATCATTTGCATGACAATGTCAGTAGTATTATGACTTTGAACATAGGCAATGTTCCTCATGACTCTCTGAGTTTGTTACACAAGTGACTCATTGCTGCCTGTGATCAAATAATAATGTATTTGTGCATGACAAAGCAGAACTGATAATGCTAATGTTATAAGGTAATCCGCTTTGCCTCTGTGACTGAGACGTCTGTAACACCCTCTTCAGTTCAAGTCAAAAGTCAAAGCCCTATTTTTGGGAAAGAAATTTAATGTACTCACAATGTCTCTTTTCTGGCACTTCTCTATGGGACTTATACAGGCACAGCGTTTCAAATTGTGGTTAGAATTTCCCTCCAACTTTTCCTCTGACTCAGAGACCATGACCTGTCCAGCTGGCTGGGCTGGGCCTGATGGGAAAGAGAGCTATTGGCTCTGTCAGCATCATATTAGAATGAACTATGTGTAAAATAATACTTTTTTAGAATGGCATTTTATGCAGTTCACCATCAGGTATGTGTATTGGAGAATACATCAGATTATAATCTCATTCAATTTACATTTACATTTACATTTTAGTAATCCAGCAGATGCTCTTATCCAGAGCAATTTAAAGTAATGCATGCATAAATGTTTGTACTTCTAATCCAGCCATCTTTATTCAAATCTATACTGAACAAAAATATAAACGTAGGATGCAATAATTTCAAAAATGTTCCTGTTCATATAAAGAAAACAGCCAATTGAAATAAATTCATTAGGCCCTAATCTATGGATTTCACATGACTGGGCAGTGGCGCAGCCATGGGTGGGCCTGGGAGGGCATAGGCCCATCCACTTAGGAGCCAGTCCCACCAACTGGGAAGCCAGGCCCAGCCAATCAAGATTTGTTTTTCAGCTTAAAAGGGCTTTATTACAGAGAGAAATACTCCTCAGTTTCATCAGCTTTCTGGGTGACTGGTCTCAGACGATCCCACAGGAGAAAAAGACGGATGTGGAGGTGGTCTGCGGTTGTGAAGCCAGTTGGACGTACTGCCAAATTCCCTAAAACGGCTTAAGGTACAGAAATGAACATTCAATTCTATCGCAACTGCTCTGGGGGACATTCCTGCAGTCACCATGCCAATTGCACGCTCCCTCAAAATTTGACACATCTGTGGCATTGTGTTGTGTGAAAAAACTGCACGTTTTAAAGTGGCCTTTTATTGTCCCCAGCACAAGGTGCACCTGTGTAATGATTATGCTGATTAATCAGTTTTTTGATATGCCACACCTGTCAGGTGGATGGATTATCTTGGCAGAGGAGAAATGCTCACTAAAAGGGATGGAAACAAATTCGTGCACAACATTTGAGAGAAATAAGCTTTTTGTGCATATGGAAAAATTTGGGGATCTTTTATTTCAGCTCATGAAACATGGGACCAACACTTTACATTTCAAATTTATAGTTTTTGTTCAGTATATTTTATTTCCTGATAGGGAACGTGATGTGTGGTGACAGATTGGTACATACAAAACGTTTAACTACATAAAAGACAGAAACATGAACAAAACATGTACTGTATGTTAAGAGGGGGTAATGTAATAGTTCAGACAAACTGATTACACAAGAGAGTTATGTTATTATGTGTTTGTTAAGTTGGTTTGTCATATAGGAATTCCTCACACTTAGCCAAACCCTCTTTCCAAACCCTATCTAATCCAGCAGGCCTGATGCGTATTCACTCTCAAAATAATCAGATCCACTAACTGTGCTGTTTGGAAGGCCTGAACTTTAAAGGGCTTGTGACACTCTCAGGAAAAGGGACATATCCTGAGATTGTATTGCCTCTCTCTCTCTTTTCCTCACATCTGGTTTCCATCAGAGGTGCCAAGACTGGAGCTACTTCCAGCAAGACACAATAGAGCACCTTCATGCAGTCAACCCTGGTCGTTGCTCTGCCTGAAGTGTTTTCTTAACACAACTCATTCTCTCATTAGCATTTTAAAGTAATTTTCTTTAGGTGTTTCATTGTATTATTGCGCTACATGTTACATTTCCAATTCCACAGTACATTGGGTTCACTGACAGACAGTAAATGGCCGATACCAGTCAGAATCAGGAAGGCAACAATATGAAACATGACCTGACTAGTTTTGTATCATGTTGAGGCCTTGTGGATGTTTTCCTATATCTTCTGAGCTATGGTTATGAGACCTGTAATGACTCCGCAGAGGGACGTTCCACCGGCCAACAACAGCGTCTGTCTCAGAGAAATCAATGACGCAGCTAACGAGGAAATGAGAAGACAAGGGGCCTTCTCTGTAATTGCATCCACGTGGTCGAGCCCAAAGATTAAGCTTTTTAAGCTCATGAGCTTCATTACTATTTTTGTTTCAAGTCTTGGAGCCTGTCTGGGCCTCAGAAGCCTCATGCTGATTCACTGATGCATCACAGATACCCATTATGTAAAGAATCCCTTCTGATCAGTTCAGCTGAAGAACATGTACTAACAATATACCTACTCGATTGAATCACTCTTTGCTCACTCTAACATATATATTTGTGTCAATAGACTTGATATTATACTTTTTACTATAGGTGTAGGCTATGGATGGCTTGACAGAAGTAACTACAACAGTTGAGCAACATAGGCTGCTAAAGTATGGCACTGATAGGGTTGTCTATATCCCCATAGTTGAGGTAAGAGACATAGAATGTGGGTCTCAACACAGAGCTTTTCTTGTAAGAATCACAGCATTTAATGAGTGACGCATGTTACTCAGAGTATCCCATTATTGTCTGGGGGACGGAGCTCTAAGTAAACCACCATTCAGACTGAGCTCACAGTAAACCACCATTCAGACCAGAGGAGGCTGGTGGGAGGAGTTATAGGAGGGACAGGCTCATTGTAATGGCTGGAATGAGCCCGTCCTCCTATAACTCCTCCCACGAGCCTCCTCTGATTCAGACTGAGCTCACAGTAAACCACCATTTAGACTGAGCTCACATAAACCGCGTTGACGTACCGCCCTCTTGTGGTGTAAACATAGAACTGCTGTCTGGCCAATGACAATACAAGGATCTATCCATGTAAAAACAAGCAGGAAGGGCACAGAAAGTCATAACATACACCAGAATGGCAGAGCTATGCTAATTAAGCTGCCAAGTCATCCCTGTTACAGTATTGATGACAAAGAGGGACTATTTTGTAGCACTTTGGCGGCTGTGGCTGGTGCTGTGTAGGTGGTTTGTGTGTACTTGTGATTCGTAAGCAGTCTTTTATGTGGTCTGCTCTATATATCTTGTTGACTTCCTGAACACAATGACCTTAGATGATCCAAGATCAACATACTCTGTGGTAGCATGACCATGCCTGCCAAAATAAGCACCCAGTGTAGAATGTGGTCCCAAAACCGCCATCTCTTCCCATCCCTGTCTCCATTTCCCTCCATCTCTTACCAAATTTACCATCGCTTCCCACCTCTCTCACCATTTTTTTCCAAACTGGGAAATATCAACAGCTGTATTTTGTCTTGTTACAGAAAAATCTTATTTTGAGCATGATGTAGGCCTACGCATAAATCTTACAATGTTTGTAAATCACAAAAACTCAGACAATACCATTTGTACTCATTATTTTATTAATGAAAATGTGTCATTAAATTAAGTAGTAAAAACATTGTCTATAAAATTCATTAGCTCGTACTCGAGATTTTGTTTCTTTGACTGCCACCTGTTGGTGGATCTGCAACACAACAATCCAATTTAATTTGCTGGAATCAATATTACTGTAACCTCCCCAAGTATCATTTATATCTAGAGAGAGATGCAATTACAGTATTATACAGTATAACAGAGTGATTTCTATTTCAATATTACAACAAGTGATGTGAATATTGTGCTACCATAAATCAAGACCCTGTATAATGGTTTCTGCATTAGTTCGATGCATAAGCCAACCATTTTACATAACATTTTCCAGCATCCTTTGGGATGAGTTAGAAATAACAATGACAAGCAGGTGTCCAGCACAAATTACCTATGGGCTACGTTTCCCATAAAATAACAGTAGTTCTCCACCAGTGGATCAGCAGTTGAGAAAAGAGTTTGTCCTAACAATCTGAATGACCTTCCTTGCACTGTAGCTGTATTCAAATTGTGTATGTTCATGGAAGAAATGCAAATATCCTGCAAGGAGAGAGAAGGGTGAATTTGTTAGAGCTATTTATTATATATTCAAAGCAAATGCAATGGAAACTACATAATACAACTAATATTAAAATGTATGATTTTGATATACCATATTGATATACGGCAGCATCCACCTCATCTGCCATTCCAGGGAAATCCATCTCAATGGATCTTGGGAAGCCGCTGTCCATTGTGTTAGTCTTCTCATCATAACTGTCAATTAAACACAACCAAGACTATAACCTATAATGAACAGTTATGTTTGCAGATAACATCTCTCAACCAGATCAGGCTAGACCAGACCAGACAAGACCAGACCAGTCCAGACCAAGCTAGACCAGTCCAGTCCAGAACAGACTAGACCAAGCAAGACCAGTCCAGACCAGACTAGACCCATCCTAGACCAGTCCAGAGTAGACCATACCGTCCTACCTCCAGTAATGCTCCTCAGAGAACAGAAGGGTCTTGCCGGTGTCTGGGATGTACACAGCAGCATCCACCGTCCGCACGGTCCTGGGGAGTCCCAGTTTATGGATGTATTTGGGGTAGCCCTCCACCAGGTTATAGCCATTCAGGGCCCACATTCTAATACCTGGAAAAATATGAACAACAATATTAACCTATGCCTCTATACCGACATCAACTTTATTAGATATCTACTGTATACATGACATAAATGAGCAAAGCAGAATTGTAGTTGTATATTCAGGATGACAGAGGACTATGTTAGAACAGTGTTGCCAGCATTAAATTTACCACTGAATATGAAGACCATGTCTTTCTCAGGGTACTCATAGGCAGCATCCACTTTGTTGGGGAGGGAGGGCCAGGTGGATTTGATCAGGGTTTGCTCAGGCTCTGCAAACTGGGGATGGAGACGCCAGTAAAACCTGCCATCAAATAGAATACATCAACACACATTCATTTTGTCCATTATAAGCTAATAGTTTTTGCAGGATGTTTTTTCATGAATGGACACACTCCCTACCTGTCTTTGAAGATGATTGTTTCTCCTCTGAGCTCAGTAACAGCATCAAAACTCAACATGGGGTCACATTTGTTTGGGGCATCTGGCTTGGGCTTCACTTTCCTGGTGGGGTTCGGGCCTATAGGATTGAACGACATAATGAACATTTTACAATATGACACAAGTGTATGGAATTATATTAATTATTTCATTTTCTGTCTCTACTTCTGTTTGGGTTAATAACTGGAACACTGACCATAAAGAGCTTGAATGCCGGTGATATCATCTTCAGACAGTGGGTAACCCTGGCTGTAGGAGTAGACTGGGTACATCAGAGCCCCAGGATCAGTAGAATGGGACAAGCCAAGGGCATGGCCAAACTCATGGGTGGCCACCAGGAAAAGGTTGTAGGCTACAGGGGAGCAATATGTTATTAAATAATCAGTGATTACATGTCATACATTTACTTGATCCCCACATAAATGTACAAAATATTTACAGTCTGAGTCTTTTGACCAATGTTCATCTTCATCAAAGTGTGTGTCTCCTCCAATGTCTCTGCCAGGGGGATAGGCATGGGCTAAGAGACCGTCAGGGCCGTCAAAGGGGTTGAAGTCTCCATGTTCTAAAGACAAGGAAAGGGCAGGGAGAAAATTATGTTTGAGGATGGTTTCAGTAAGTGTTCCCAGCATGCCAGCATTCAGTTAATTTCTTCTATGACGAGGTCTTGCACAACTCTAAACAAGGATCACTGAATGTTTAACAAAAATACAGTAAGATGATCAAACTAATCAAGATATTCTCCATATATTCTGTATGAATAGTCTTACTGACAAAAATGTATCAACTGTAGGCCAGAATAAAGAAATGGGTCTACCTTTTGTCCCAAATGAAATCATGATGTCAGCCTTCCCCTCATGCAGTTTCTTGAAGGTCAGAGGAGTGACGTCAGCCCAGATGTTGAAGGCGTTACGGATAGCTCTGTCCACATCAGCCTTCTTCAGATCAGGAGTATAATTCACTATTCTGATTGACCATTCAATGAGAGGAACCATATCTTAATTCAAAAGAGACTTGACAAGTTTTATTTAAAGAAATTAAAGCTGATCATATCCATTGAATCCAAGGTCATGTGGTGTATGTGGATTACATTAACATTATTACACCAATACCATAAATAATTAACAAATTAGGGTTATGAGACACTATATAACTCAGAGTGTTTGAGAAGCCTCACCTGAAGGTCACATTGGTGTTCTGCCATTTGAGGTTTCGGGGGAAGTGATTGTATTCCCCCACGTCAGGGACACCACACCTGGCCATGCTCATCAGCTCCAGGGTGTTAGCGTCCAGGCTCCCCGTCACCTGGAGGTTGAAGAAGGACTGCATCTCCCTGATCTTAGCCTGCATGGCGTCTGAAGACCTGTGGGTCTTTGTTCCCTGAAGTCCAGCTTGAAGGTTGTAGAACCTGCGGAGGTATTTCTGAAGAGTAAAGCAATAGCATAAGTTAACACCTTCATGATATGTAGCTGTTTAAGCATAGTCATATGGAATGGATGTAATAAAAACAAGTGGCAATGTATGGAGCAAATTCACAAATGAAACAGGTTAAAAGTGTTCAATTTGAGAGGTTATAGTATTTCAACATCTTCTGGCATTGTCTGCAATTAACAATTTTGTTTAAATAAAACAATGATAATTTATACTATAAATGATTGCATTCATCCTTACTTAGAGTATAAGGATAACTGTTAAATCAATAATAAAAACATCAATATTCAGTGAACCAAACAGATATTGATAAACAAAAGGACATCAGACCCACAGCTTTAATTTTCTTACCTCGGCTAATAGCCTCTTATCAGTCTCCTCCAGCGATGACAGAGGCATAGCAAATGACTGAGCAACCACCACAAGGAGCAGTAAACCTGTGATTTCCATCTTGTGTTGTCTTGGTGGCGTCCAGCTCAGTGACTGACTGGGGTCCAGGAGCCAAGACTGTATTTATACTGTGTGTTTGAGTGTTTTTTCTAAGTGTGTGTGATTCATGTAAAAGTACCTAGCCACTTCCTCCTCAAAGACTGTCTGAAACTGCTGGTAGGTCAGAAAATTGAGTGCTTGTGGTTTAGTAAACTGCTTTGAATACACCTGAATATGCAGTGATGTCACATTTTTTTTGCCAAATGTTCATGACAATTTCTTTTTGTCATGATAACATACGGCAAGTTACCAGTCTCGTAACTTTTGTGATACTATTTTATGTTCTTCAAAAGAGAAATACTTCTAAATGTCTGTATAACTAAAAAAAGTATCTTTGGCTTTACAGAAGAAAGTGAATTAAATATTTGATCTTAATTGGTAAAGTACATACATCTTGATGAGTACACATTCAACTTTCAGACACCCATGACTGTGATACACTTCCATGTTATTTTGAGCAAGACAGAGGATGACAGTTGGTGGCGATAGAGAAATCAGTTAAAGGGATAATCTACTCGAAATACAACCCAACCTAATTTTCCACTTGCTGCTAACTTGGCAGGACAGAATGTACGTACCTAGAACAGGATACGTATTTCACATTTGGTCACTGATATTACTTTATATATTAGATTATATTGGATAAGGCTAGCCTGTGTTTTGTAGAAGCAGAGTTTAAGTACTGGGGCAGGGCAGGTTAAGGCATGCCGCATGCCCTGTCACTTGTATGTCTGCTGTAACGATGGAATTCCTCAATCCAGACTCTGAGCCAAGAGGGGTATTTTATGGCAATTCACAAATAACATGACAATTAAGCAGCCTTACAACCGGCATGTAAAGAACAACCTTAACTGCAATTAACCCTACGTTTGTGACAGAGTTCATTGGGGTTAAAAGCTTGCCAAACATACACAGTGCACCTCTTGGAGATGCTGTTAAAGTCTAATATTGGTATTTATGAACATTGGCTGATGCTATTATACCTATATCACTGTTTTATCACAGATACATATGGCTATGTTGAGAGAGCATTAGCCAAACTGTTTTAGACTGTGGCAACAGAACCACTGAGCTGAGTCATATTGAGGGGAAGTTGGCTGGGGGATTTTTGCAACTAACTAAGATGGTCACCACATTCACAAACACAACTAACTAGAACATAAATAATACATCCAATTAAAACATTATCGTATCCAATAATACGTTTATATCACTGATGGTAGAATGATACAAAAGATATTTGCCTTTAAAAATGCTTATTTATTGGTTAGAGGGGAACATTGGGGTCTTTAAATAACAATGTAATTTACAACTTGATACAAGCTATTGATAAGAGCTAGGTAAATGAGTAATCCATTTGAATAAGGGAATTGTAAATATAAATGACACTTATTGTCACGCCCTGACCATAGATTGCTTTGTATGTTTCTATTTTTTGTTTGGTCAGGGTGTGATGTGGGTGTGCATTCTATGTCTGGTGTTCTATGTTGTCTATTTCTTCGTGTTTGGCCGTGTGTGGTTCTCAATCAGAGGCAGCTGTCTATCGTTGTCTCTGATTGAGAACCATATTTAGGTAGCCTGTTTTCCCACTTTGAGTTGTGGGTGATTATTTTCTGTTTAGTGTTTTTTGTCACCTTACAGGACTGTTCGTTTGTCGTTTTGTTCAGTGTTCAGTTGTTTTATTAAAATAATGAACCCTTACCACGCTGCACCTTGGTCCTCCTCTCCTTCTCCCGACGAAGTTTGTTACACTTATTTTATATATAGGGTACCAGTCAAAAGACAAACCAAGTCATTCAAGGGTTTTCTTTATTCTTACTATTTTCTAAATTGTAGAAAAATAGTGAAGACATCAAAACAATAAAATAACACATATGGAATAATATAGTAACCAAAAAAGTGTTAAACATATAAAAATATATTTGAGATTTGAGATTCTTGAAAGTAGCCACCCTTTGCCTTGATGACACCTTTGCATTCTCTCAACCAGCTTCACCTGGAATGTTTTTCCGACAGTCTTGGAGTTTCCACATATGCTGAGCACTCGTTGGCTGCTTTTCCTTCACTCTGCGGTCCAACTCATCCCAAACCATCTCAATTGGGTTGAGGTCGGGTGATTGTATTCCAGGTTATCTGATGCAGCACTGCATCACTCTCCTTCTTGGTCAGATAGCCCTTACACAGTCTGGAGTTGTGCTTTGGGTCATTGTCCTGTTGAAAAACAAATGATAGTCCCCCAAACGCAAACCAGATGGGATGGCATATTGCTGCAGAATGCTGTGGTAACCATGCTGGTTAAGTGTGCCTTGATTTCTAAATAAATCACCAGCAGTGTCACCAGCAAAGCACCATCACACCTCCTCCTCCTCCATGCTTCACGGTGGGAACCACACATGCAGAGATAATCTGTTCACCTACTCTGCATCTCACAAAGACAAGGTGGTTGGAACCAAAAATCTCCAATTTGGACTATTCAGACCAAAGGACAGATTTCCACCAGTCTAATGTCTATTGCTCGTGTTTCTTGGCCCAAGCAAGCCTCTTCTTATTATTGGTCTCCTTTAGTAGTGGTTTCTTTGCTGCATTTCAACCATGAAGGCCTGATTCACGCAGTCTCCTCTGAACAGTTGACATTGAGATGTGTCTGTTAATTGAACTCTGTGAAGCATTTTTTGGGCTGCAATTTCTGAGGCTGGTAACTCAAATGAACTTGTCCTCTGCAGCAGAGGTAACTCTGGGTTTTAATTTCCTGTGGCGGTCCTCATGAGAGCCAATTTCATCATAGTGCTTGATCATTTTTGCGACTGCACTTGAATAAACGTCAAAGTTCTTGAAGTATTCCGTATTGACTGACCTTCATGCCTTCAAGTAATTATGGACTGTCGTTTTTCTTTGCTTATTTGAGTTGTTCTTGCAATAATAATAATAATAATAATAATAATAATAATAATGGACTTGGTCTTTTACCAAATAGGGCTATCTTCTGTATACCATCCCTACCATGTCACAACACAACTGATTGGCTCAAACACATTAAGAAGGAAAGAAATTCTACAAATGAACTTTTAACAAGGTACACCTGTTAATTGAAATGCATTCCAGGTGACTACCTCATGAAGCTGGTTGAGAGAATGCCAAGAGCTTCCATGAAGAATCTCAAATCCAAAATATATTTTGATTTGTTAAACACTTTTTTGGTTACTACATGATTCCATATGTGTTATTTCATAGTTTTAATGTCTTCATTATTATTCTACAATGTAGAAAATAGTAAAGATAAAGAAAAACCCTTGAATGAGTAGATGTGTCCAAACTTTTGACTGATACTATATATATTTACCTTGTAATCACTGGAGACAAATGTGAAACCAGTCATATGACAGCAAACTGAAACATACCAACATATGAACATTCCCCCAGTAAAGTTTATAAAATGCTGTGCCATTATGCAGAATTAAAATTGTATGGCCTTTTGACATGCAGGGATGGGCACACTTGAATGCATTAATTATAGGCTACCCAACTTTCTCTGTTTCCTATTTCTATCATGTTAAATTTGAGTAACCATCAGAATAGAGCATCAGTAGGCCTAATAACAATACATATTCAACTGCCAATTTACTGTTAGTTCTCTTTTGTTGGTTTAGCCAATATTATCATTATATTTAATTACATTGTTTCGTTACCTTCATTTGCTCCCTCTGTAAACGTGTCACTACCTTGTGGTTGTTGCTCAGGATCATAAGTAACAGCTAATAAAAAAATGTTGGCTAATTGAAAAAGACATATAAGCTAATTACATCGTTATGGAGCAGAGAGCAGACCAAACCGTAAAAGCTCGAACCAGATGCATTACGCAATATTTGGTTGTGTCATCACACAGTTTCAAGATTAGTGCAGGCAATAGATGAGGGCATAGCCTACTGTTGTAATTGAATGTACAATAATCTTCCAAAAACATTACCATGGGTTAAAGAACTGAATGTGGCAATTTTCAGAATTAATCGAACCACCATTTTATTTCTTTCATGTGTAAAGGCTCTTCAAACCAGTTTTTTATAATTCATAGTGTTTTGGAATCTATCAATTGGTGCTGAAACAGAGACAAATATGCTTATATTTATATGGCTTTCTTTAATTCATCCCTTATAATCTGAACCTGTTCTTTCTCTATATTCTTTTGCACCTGTTAACAAAATTCGAACTAAAAGGTACACCATATTTAAAGGGATGGCTTAAGATAAATGTACTGAAAATCCCATTGAATAAAAACTCCACGAGAAAGTATTTTTTTCCAGCAAGTGGGAGGGTATTCAGCAGTTGAATTACATTTGTATTTGTATTTGCATTTATTATGGATCCCCATTAGATCCCTTTAATTTTGCTGGACTACAGGAAGAGTATCTGCTGCTTTGGCAGCAAAATGAAGGCAGTTTATACAATTTTAAAACATTACAATACATTCACAGATTTCACAACACACTGTGTGCCCTCAGGCCCCTACTCCACCACTACCACATATCTACATTACTAAATCCATGTGTATGTATAGTGCTTCTGTTATCATGTGTGTGTGTGTGTGTGTGTGTGTGTGTGTGTGTGTGTGTGCGTGCGTGCGTGCGTGCGTGCGTGCGTGCGTGCGTGCGTGCGTGCGTGCGTGCGTGTGTATGTCTGTGCCAATGTTTGTGTTGCTTCACAGTCCTCTCTGTTCCATAAGGTGTTTTTTTGTCTGTTTTTTAAATCTAATTTTACTGCTTGTGTCAGTTACTTGATGTGAAATAGAGTTCTATGTAGTACTGTGTGCCTTCCATAGTCTGTTCTGGACTTGGGGACTGTGAAGAGACCTCGTGGCATGTCTTGTGGGGTATGAATGGGTGTCCGAGCTGTGTGCCAGTAGTTTAGACAGACAGCTCGGTGCATTCAACATGTCAATACCTATAATAAATAAAAGTAGTGATGAAGTCAATCTCTCCTCCACTTTCAACCAGGAGAGATTGACATGCATATTATTAATATAAGCTCTCTATTATTAATATAAGTCCAATTACAGTAAAACAAGGCCAACTATATGTGAATATCCCAGAGTAGCTGGTCTCAAGCTCGACTAGCTAATTGATTTGATTTTGATTAGGCTTTGACTGAAACGGTCTAAAGTAAATTTGTGGTGTAAGATTAAGTTACCTGTGCTGTAAAATATAGCCTGTTTCACACACAGCACCGTAGACACACAGCACCCCAGACACACAGCACCGTAGACACACAGTACCGCAGACACACAGCACCACAGACACACAGCACCCCAGACACACAGCACCGCAGACACACAGTACCGCAGACACACAGCACCCCAGACACACAGCACCACAGAGACAGCACCACAGAAACACAGCACCAGAGAGACAGCTCCACAGAGACAGCACCAGGGTTGTAGTGCTGCCTCAGTAAAACAAACTCGCTTCAATTTGAGAATACACAGAGATGGTCAAAATATTTCAGGAAAATTTATTCTGATAAATTCTAAATGAATTCTATTTAATTACCACAAAAATTCCATTGAAAACGATAGAATGACAAACCAAATAAATACAGCGCATTCGGAAAGTATTCAGACTCCTTGACTTTTCCACATTTTGTTACTTATGTAAATAAATACCTTATTTACAAAGGTATTCAGACTTTTGCTATGAGACTTGAAATCGAGCTAAGGTGAATCTTGTTTCCATTGATCATCCCTGAGATGTTTCTACAACTTGATTGGAGTTCACCTGTGGTAAAATCAATTGATTAGACATGATTTGGAAAGGCACACGCCTGTCTATATAAGGTGCTACAGTTGACAGTGCATGTCAGAGCAGAAACCAAGCCATGAGGTTGAAGGAATTGTCAGTAGAGCTCCGAGACAGAACGTTTCTGCAGCATTGAAGGTCCCCAAGAACACAGTGGCCTCCATCATTCTTAAATGGAAGAAGTTTGTAACCACCAAGACTTTTCCTAGAGCTGGTCGCCCGGCAAAACTGAGCAATCGGGGGAGAAGGGCCTTGGTCAGGGAGGTGACCAAGAATTCGATGGTCACTCTGACAGAGCTCAAGAGTTCCTCTTTGGCGATGGGAGAACATTCCAGAAGGACAACCATCCCTGCAGCACTCCATCAATCAGGCCTTTATGGTAGAGTGGCCAGACGGAAGCCACTTCTCAGTAAAAGGCACATGACAGCCCGCTTGGAGTTTGAAGAACCTGAAGAACTCTCAGACCATGAGAAACAAGATTCTCTGGTCTGATGAAACATAGATTGAGCTCTTTGGCCTGAATGCCAAGCGCAACGTCTGGAGGAAACCAGGCACCATCCCTATGGTGAAGCACAGTGGTGGCAGCAACATGCTGTGGGAATGTTTTTCAATTGTAGGGACTGGGAGATTAGTCAGGATCAAGGGAAAGATGAACAGAGCAAAGTACAGCGAGATCCTTGATGAAAACCTGCTCCAGAGCGCTCAGGACCTCAGACTGGGGCGAAGGTTCACCTTCCAACAGGAGAATGACCCTAAGCACACAGCCAAGACAACGCAGGAGTGGCTTTGGGACAAGTCTCTGAATGTCCTTCAGTGGCCTAGCCAGAGCCCGGACTTGAGCTCGATCAAACATCTCTGGAGAGAACTGAAAATAGCTGTTCAGCGACGCTCCCCGTCCAATCTGACAGAGCTTGAGGGGATCTGCAGGCAAGAATGGGAGAAACTCCCCAAATACAGGTGTGCAAAGCTTGTAGCGTCATACCCAAGAAGACTCCAGGCTGTAATCACTGCCAAGGGTGCTTCATCAAAGTATTGAGTAAAGGGTCTGAATACTTATGTAAATGTGATATATCCGTTTTTTTATTTATACATTTGCAAAAAAATCTAAAAACCTGTTTTTGCTTTGTCATTATGGGTTATTATGTGTAGATTGATAAGGGGAAAAAACTGTTTAATCCATTTTAGAATAAGGCTGTAACGTAACAAAATGTGGATACAGTCAAGGGGTCTGAATACTTTCTGAAATGCACTGTATGTGTAGCAGCCTAGAGGTAACCAATTCGCTGAGTCCACAGCTGAACTGCAGCAACAAGTGGCAAAAGTAGGGTGAGTATTGGGAACGCGCTGGGTTACGAGCTCTTTCCTGGTCCAACATGCTCTGTGCTCACTCGCTCACTTTGAGCGGGCCAAATCCGACTTAAGAGATGGATCTAAATTTATAGAATGGATACCTGGAGGAAAATAGGGGAGGGTGATGTTTTTTCAATTTCAGTCAAGGGGAGGGTTTAGTATTTGTTTTATCTAATCCATAGGAGGATTATGTACAGTGGCTTACAGAAGTATTCACCCCATTGGCATTTTTCCTATTTTGTTTTGCCTTACAACCTGGAATTAAAATAGATTTTTGGGGTGTTTGTTTTACTGTAATCCAAGGGCCAGCCGTGCTGCCCTGTTCTGAGCCAATTGCAATTTTCCTAAGTCCTTTTTGTGGCACCTGACCACACGACTGAACAGTAGTCAAGGTGCGACAAAACCAGGGCCTGTAGGACCTGCCTTGTTGATAGTGTTGTTAAGAAGGCAGCGCATTGCTTTATTATAGACAGAGTTCTCCCCATCTTAGCTACTACTGCATCAATATGTTTTGACCATGACAGTTTACAATCTAGTGTTACTCCAAGCAGTTTAGTCATCTCAACTTACTCAATTGCCACATTATTTATTACAAGATTTAGTTGAGGTTTAGGGTTTAGTGACTGTTTTGTTCCAAATACAATGCTTTTAGTTTTAGAAATATTTATGTCTAACTTAATTCTTGCCACCCACTCTGAAACTAACTGCAGCTCTTTGTTGAGTGTTACAGTCATTTCAGTTGCTGTAGTAGCTGACGTGTATAGTGTTGAGTCATCCGCATACATAGAAACTCTGGCTTTACTCAAAGTCAGTGGCATGTCGTTAGTAAAAATTGAAAAAAGCAAGAAGCCAAAACAGCTACCCTGCAGAATTCCTGATTTATTCAGCATGCGCACGGTAACCACGCCTGCAAAGACGTTACGCACCTTCATGAGGTAAGTCTGAATAACAACTACTGAATCAAAAAAACACAGGACGAGATGTTAAAACTGTCCATTGTGCCAATAGATGGTATGCACTCACATGAGATTTGCCGTGATGTTGACAGAGTGGCATGGGAGGTTTATTTCTTAGACTGGGTTAAGATGTCAATTTTGGGACACATCCTCAGTAGTGTGCCTTCGAATCAGTGGGTGTTTCGGCCTTTAATCACTAAACACCCTCATCAAAGGTGGCCAGCTAAAGGGTGATCAAGCCTTAGCTTGTGTCCCATGCCCAATTAAGATTTCCCACGGGACTATGCAAGGCAGGGGCGTCCTCTTCCCTGAGCCAGCCCTACAGCTGACCGCATACCTCATATGCCCTCCTCAAGTTGGAGGGATCTGAATTGGGTTCTCAGGTGGGGGTGGGGGGTCATGAAGTTATAGCCCAGCAAGGGTCCTTCCGTTTGATCCAGATCCACTGGCTGCCTCTTTCAGCTTCTTGAGAAACTGCTCTGACGGTCTGCCGCAGAGCCTGTCCATGGATTCCAAGTTCTTTCAGCAACCTGATGGTGGAAGAAGCCACGAATCCTCTGCATCCCACTTCAACTGGTCAGACTTTTGCATTCCAGCCACGCTGAGTTGCGTCTGCTGCCAACTCTGTGTAACGCAGTTTCTTACGCTCGTAGGCCTCTTCAACAGAGTTTTCCCACGGGACTGTGAGCTCTATGATGTACACAGCCTTTCGTGAAGGGGACCAGAGTACCATGTCTGGCCTAAGGTTGGTAGAAGCAATCTCAGGTGGAAAAATGAGTTGCTGGCCAATATCGACAAGCATCTTCCAGTCCCGGGCCATGCCTAGGTGTCCAGTTTCTGGCTTTGTAGGAGGATGCTTGGGCCTTTTCTGTCCCTCCCGGATGAATGTTGTTGTTTTGACGGGATTGCTTGTTTTTGGAGGTAATGAATTGGTTGCCCTCCTCTTGGTCTCAAGTGCTGCAGCCAGGCTCTTGAGGACCTGATTGTGCCTCCAGGTGTAGCGGCCTTGTGAGAGGCTGGTCTTGCAACCTGTCATTATATGCCTGAGAGTCGCTGGAGCTGGGCAGAGGGGGCAGGTCGGGTCCTCGCCATACCATTGATGTAGGTTTTTTGGTGATGGAAGCACATCATTAACAGCTCTTATGATGAAGCTGATGTTGCTTGCCTCCATTTGCCAAAGCTCACTCCAGTTGATCTTTCTCCTCTCCAAGCCTTCCCACCGCGTCCATTGCCCTTGTTTAGCAAGAGAGACAGCCTTTGCACTTCTTGCAGTCTCCTCCTGTCTGCGCACCTCCTCGACCACCAGCTTCCTGCGTTCAGATGTTGTTGCCTTATGGAACGTTGGTTTGCTTGCTGCCAGGCCAAAGCCTCCTCTTCCATGCTGGATATTCCCCACAATGTCTTGGTGTCTCAGGGCTGATGTTGAACAAAATGCTGCTGCATATGCATGACACAGTCCCCCTCCAAAACGGAACATTTGGTTAGTAGAGACCTTACTGACTATCTTCCATCCCACTTCAGCTGAGGCAGGTAGAAAAGTTCTCTCTATAAGTCAATATGTATCCCATGTTCAGTCTATTACAGTTTATTGCATTGGGGGAGGGGCAGAGTGAAAAGTCAGCAGAAGGGCGTGCAACACAGTCGCCCTCGATAACTAGTTAGCAGATACCCAAATATTTCCCACCCAGTTCATATGAGACAAGAATAAACGTTTTCGCTCTACAACGCAAAAAACATCCCATGTTTAGTGTATTGCATTGCAGTGAATGGAGTGGGTGGAGTAAGTAGTCACCAGCACTCTGCATATTAACCCGTTGCCCAGTACAACAGACCAACTTCATATTTGCAGTCTCAATTCCAATAACATATATTTGTATTCATTAAAAGTGTATTTCTTTAAATATAGCCTACACAATAGATTTCAACATACCAGTATTTGTGCAAACTTTCAGAAGAAATGCTGGTATAAATTCTAAGTACAATATTGAAATACGTCAAATTATCCATACATTTTTTCAAATGTTGTTGCAATGCTGTGAAAAGTTGTACTGCGTTAGTGTACAAAATAAAAATCCATATTCCCCAAGTTCAGCATGTCCTTGTATAAAAAAAAGTAACATTGAAAGGACTGCGGTTGGGTTTGGGGAACAGTTCTTGTGGGAGAGGGTGGGAGTTGGACAGAAAGTCAGCTGGAGCAGGCGGGTGGGTATGAAAAGCTGCAGGTGAGGGCGGGAACGGGATGAGATTGCATGGCTATGTGCTCGATTTTATACACATGTCAGCAACAGGTGTTGCTGAAATAGCCAAATCCACTCATTTGAAGGGGTGTCCACATACTTGTGTATATATAGAGTATGCATCATGAGTAAATCAAGTGCTATCTCCATGTGAAATTGTTATGGGAAACTACAAAAGACACTCAAATTATGGAATTATGATTTGTGGTATTTGTAGAAATGTTGGATTGCATTCTAGACTAGTAAAGCAATAAGACATGAGATTTTGTGATATAGGCCTACATGCCATTTAGCATGTGCTTTTATCCAAAGAAACTCACAGCCATGCATACGTAAATGTTTTATCTGGGTGGCCTCAGCAGGAAGCAAACCCAGGATGCTTGGTGTTACAAATGGCCAGTGGCGACTCTTCATTCAGGGCAGGTGGGGCAGAGGTCCTTCTGTTTTGAGCCCCACCTGTTTTTTGTTGCCTGTTTTGTGTGTTATTTTTTGGCATTAATACTTGTCACATATCAGTTTGCAAACAATGTAAAAAAAATATGTTTTGATTTAATAAAGTCACATACTGTACAAACAGTCTATTTTTTGCTTTCTTAAAACCTGTTTGGGACAGGGGGCAGCATTTTCACTTTGGACGAATTGCGTGCCCAAACTGAATTTCCTCCTACTCTGTCCCAGAAGGTAATACATGCATATTATTATTACTATTGTATAGTAAACACTCTGAAGTTTCTTAAAACCTCTTGACACTACAGGGGGTGCTGTTTCAACTTGGACATTTATC
The DNA here is from genome assembly GCF_045679555.1 of Salvelinus alpinus. Lineage (NCBI taxonomy): Eukaryota > Metazoa > Chordata > Actinopteri > Salmoniformes > Salmonidae > Salvelinus > Salvelinus alpinus. The sequence goes on from NC_092107.1 coordinate 23,847,497, forward strand.
GTTCCCAAATTAAACTGCCTTGTACTCAATTCTTGCTTGTACAATATGCATATTATTATTACTATTGGATAGAAAACAATCTCTAGTTTCTAAAACCGTTTGAATTATGTCTGTGGGTGAACCAGAACTCTTTCTGCAGCGAAATCCATGACAGGAACTGCGAAGGTCTGAAAACGAGGCTCTGTTCTCAGATCAGTTTAAAGCTCTGTATGTATCCTATGGGTCGACATGAACTGCACCCGCCTTCCCCTGGATGTCAGTAACCAATGAGAAGTGGAATGGAGTGTCTATGTAGTTCTCAGAGCTTATAAAAGGCCAAGGAACGAAGTGAGCTCTCTTTTCGTCGTTCGTCATTGCGCAAAGCAAGACCTCAAGATGGCATTTTGAAACGCTCAGTTATCGGCCTTAGCTATATCCGTCTGTAATTTAATTCGATATAGGTGTTAGAAACATCATAACGAAGTTATTTTAAACCGAGTTATATCAGTTTATGCGAGTATATTGCAATTTTCGGAATTTCCTTAGTATTGCGTTTTGGGGATTTGGGCATGTTGTGGCCACATAGCTATTGTTAGCTGCTAATTCCGAAGTTGAAGACGACGTTTTACAACCAAGCAACGATTATTTTGGACAAAGGACAACTTGAACAAGATTCTGATGGAAGCTCGTCCAAACGTAAGAGCTATTTATGATGTTATTCCGTATTTATGTGGAAAAATTTAAACGCATTTGTCCGCCATTATTGCGGCACTAGTCTGGCTGTAACGCACACTGTATGTCTAGTAACGTTAATTTTAAAAATCTAACTCAGCGGTTGCATTAATAACTAATGCATCTTTCATTAGCTGTCCAACCTGTATTTTGTAGTCAATCTAATCGATAAATAATCGTAAACTTAGGTGCCTTTCCAAGATGGCGCCGCCCAGAATGCATGACCTGTTGCCACTGATCACATTGTATAACCACGATTTGTGCTGCTAAATATGCACATTTTCGAACAAAACCTATATGCATTGTGTAATATGATGTTACAGGACTGTCATCTGATGAAGTATATCAAGGTTAGTCAAATTATATATCTTTTGCTGTATTGTTTAGATCGCTAACCTGTGCTGCTGGTAAATTGCTTGTGTTTCTGGCTATTGTGCTAAGCTAATATAATGCTATATTGTGTTTTCGCTGTAAAACACTTAAAAAATCTGACATATTGGCTGGATTCACAAGATGTTGGGCTTTCATTTGCTGTACGCTGTGTATTTTTCAGTAATTAGGTATTTGACGTTGGTCTCTGTAATTATTCTGGCAGCTTCGGCACTATTTCAGATTGCAGCTGCAATGTAGAACTGTGATTTATACCTGAAATATGCACATTTTTCTAAAAAAACATATGCTATACAATAAATATGTTATCAGACTGTCATCTTATGAAGTTGTTTCTTGGTTAGTGGCTATTTATATCTTTATTTGGTCGAATTAGTGATGGCTACTGATGGAGTAAAAAACTGGTGGAGTAAAAAAAGTGGTGTCTTTTGCTAACGTGGTTAGCTAATAGATTTACATATTGTGTCTTCCCTGTAAAACATTTTAAAAATCAGAAATGATGGCTGGATTCACAAGATGTGTATCTTTCATCTGGTGTCTTGGACTTGTGATTTAATGATATTTAGATGCTAGTATTTACTTGTGACGCTATGCTAGGCTATGCTAGTCAGCTTTTTTACTGTGGGGGGTGCTCCCGGATCCGGGTTTGGGAGGAATTAGAGGTTAAACTGTTTGAATTATGTCTGTAAGTATAACAGAACTCATATGGCAGACAAAAACCTGAGAAGAAATCCAAACAGGAAGTGAGAACTCGATTTTCAAAACAGTGCCTTATGATATCCCTTTTAGTTATGGATGAGAAAACACTTCCAACGGCTTCCACTAAATGTCACCGTCTTTAGATTCTGGTTATATGATTCTACTATAAAGGAGGGGCTCATAGGAGCTATTTTACTGAGTGGTCTGCAGAAAGCCTCGGTCTCATTATGCGCGCTCACGAGAGAGAGTGCTCTCGTTCCAATGCTCTTTCTTCAGACAATGAAATTCTCCGGTTGGATCCTTATTGATGATTAATGTTAAAAACATCCTAAATATGGATTGCATACATCCTTTGACTTGTTTCTACGACCTGTAACGGACCTTTTTGAGTTTTTGTCTGGAGGGATTGCTTGTGCGTCATGAAATTGGATTATTGGGCTGAACATGCTAACAACAAGTGGCTAAATGATGGGCTTTATGGAACAAATCAGTCATTTATTGTCGAACTGGGAATACTGGGAGTGCCTTCTGATGAAGTTATTCGAAGTTAAGTGAATATTTATAGTGTTTTTGTAGCTTCTGTTGACGCCAAAATGGCGGCTATTTCTTTGGCTGGATTGTGCTCTGAGCGCCGTTCTCAGATTATTCTTTTTACGTAAAGTTTTTATTAAAATCTGACACAGCGGTTGCATAGAGGATAAGTTTATCTTTAATTCTGTGAATAACACTTGCAACTTTTATCAATGTTTATTATGAGTATTTCTGCAAAATCACCGGATGTTTTGGAATCAAAACATTACTGCACGTAACGCGCCAATGTAAACTGAGATTTGTTTTAATATATATATGCACATTATCGAACAAAACACACAATACATGTATAACATGATGTCCTATGACTGTCATCTGATGAAGATAATCAAAGGTTAGTGATTCATTTTAACTATATTTCTGCTTTTTCTACCTCCTATTGTTGGCTGAAAAAATGGCTGTGTGTGTTTGTGACTTGGCTCTGACCTAACATAATCATATGTTGTGCTTTCACTGTAAATCATTTTTGAAATCGGACACCATGGGTTGATTAACAAGATGTTTATCTTTCATTTGCTGTATTAGACTTGTTAATGTGTGAAAGTTAAATATTTCAAAAGAAATATTTTTGAACTTCGCACGCTGCCTTTTCAGTGGAATGTTGTGGGTGTTCCGCTAGCGGAACCCCTGAGCTAGAAAGGAAAAACATTCACACGCAACACCATGGGCCAGAAAAGGTTGAATACATTGGCCATACTGTCAATCCAGCATGACTTCTGCCTTGTTCAAAACTGGAAAAAAAACTATTCAAAATCTGAGACTTCATTGAGTTCCAGAAAACTGGGAACTCTGGAAAAAACTATCTCCGACTCGGAAAATAAGTTTTGAACGGTCATCCAACTTGGAATTCCAAGGGAGACCAGGCAGAGGAATAAAACGACAGGCTTTGGAAAACTGGTCCACAACGACCAGGATGGTGGTGTGCCCCTCCGAGGGGGGAAGGTCTGTGACAAAGTCCAAGGAGAGATGGGACCAGGGTCGTTGTGGAACCGGCAGCGGGTGGAGTTTCCCATAGGGGAGGTGTATAGTTATCTGGCCCTGTGCACAGGTGGAGCCGGAAGAGACTTAAACCCTGGCGTCCACGGCCAAGATGGGCCACCAGTACTTGGTGGAGAGACTGTTGGTAGTACGGGCTATTCCCAGGTGCCCCGACACAGGTGCTGTGTGTGCCAAGGCGAGGAGATGGTCCCACACAGAGGGCACGTAAATATGCCCCTCGGGACAGTGTGCAGGTGAGTGCTCCTGTCGCAGGGCTCGATGGATGTCCGCGTCCATACGACAGGAGCCACAATGCGAGAGAGGGGAATAATGGGTATCATTTTCTCCCTCCGATCCTCTGTGTCATGCATCCGGGACAACACATCGGCCTTAACGTTCTTTAATCCCAGCCGATAGGAGAGGGTAAAGTCAAACCTGGAGAAGAATAGGGCCCACCTGGCCTGACGTGGGTTCAGCCTCATCACTGCTCAATTGTACTTTAAGTACCTGTTGTCCATCCAGACAAGGAATGGGTGTTTAGCACCCTCCAGCCAGTGCCGCCATGCTTCAGTGCCTTCTTGTCGGCCAACATCCCACGATCCCCCACGTTGTAATTCCGTTCTGCGGGAGACAGCTTCCGTGAGTAGAAGGCACATGGATGGAGTTTAGGTGGCAATCCAGTGCGTTGGGAGAGAACAGCCCCTACTCCAATCTCGGAGGCGTCCACCTCCACGATGAAGGGCAGAGACGGGTCAGGATGAGCCAGAACAGGTGCGTTAGTAAAACATTAATTGAGCACACGGTAGGCTTCTTTGCCTTCCCCAGTCCAGCGCAGCTGTCGAGGACCTCTCTTCTGGAGGGAGGTGAGAGGGGCCACCACTGTGCGTAAACCCGTAATGGCGCACCTGAAATAGCTGGCAAAACCAAAGAAGCGCTGCACAGCCTTGATGTTGGATAGACCGTACTGCACTGACCCTCTGCTCTTCCATCTCCCCTCCCACGGTGGACATCCGATAGCTCAGGAAGAAGACCGCTTGCTGAAAGATAAGGCACTTCTCAGCCTTGGCGTACAGGTGACGCCCCATCAGCCTCTCCAAAACGGACCTGACATGAGAGACATGTTGCTCACATGTAGTGGAGTACACCAAGATGTCATCTATGTACACCACTACACAGCGACCCAACATGTCTCTAAACACCTCGTTAATGAAGGTTTGAAACACAGAGGGTGCATTTGTCAGGCATTACCCTGTATTCGTAGTGCCCGGTGCTGGTGCTGAAGATGGTCTTCTTTTCATCCCTCTCTAATGCGCATCAGGTTGTAGGCACTGCGTGAATTCAATTTAGTAAAGTACTTAGCACAGTGCATCTGTTTGATCACAGTGGGTATGAGAGGCAGGGATAACTGAATTTAACAGTAGCCTTATTCAGTGTCCAGTAATCGATACAGGGGTTCCAGGGGTGGTCCGACTCCCAGCAGTAGGAGCAGAGACCCTGTTGATGTCGGAGATGACGTTCCTCAGTGGGAAGGGGTGTTGTGCCCTCCTCCATGGGCTCAGTCTCGCTGGAGGTTCCTGGGAGAGACCCGAACCACTGGGATGGGCAACGACGGGCACGCAGGAGATTTTCCAGGTGGATGGCCATGGCGATGAGCTGGTCCAGCGTGAGGTCCTCATCGCGACAGGCCAGCTTGGTCTGGACATTCGCCTGTAGCCCGCTGTGGAAAACCGTCAACAGGGCCTGGTCATTCCAGCCAGTGAACGCAGCCACCGTCTGGAAATCCATAGCATACTCCGACTCTGTCCTGGACCCCTGGCGTAGACGGAGGAGACGCTCACCTTCCTCTCGGCTCTCTGTAGGGTGGTCGAAGATGGCGCAGACAAGTTGCGTAAAGCGCTCATAGGACTGCACTTCTGGTCCGTCCCACTCCCAGACGGCATGCGCCCACTCCAGAGCCCAGCCTGTCAGCACCGAGATCACCAAGGCCACATTGTCCCTCTTGGAGGCAGTCCCAGCATGACAGGCCAGGTTAGGATCATACTGCAGGAGAACCCACTACAATGAGCGGGGGTGCCGCCAAACTGCTCCTGGGAGGAGCAGGTGTACGTTGTTGATCGGACCAGGTAATGTAAATGGTGGTGGGGTGGCTGGAATGACTGCGGGGAGCTGGGAAGGTGGTGGTGTACCCTGCAGTTGGCCTACGACCAGAGCACCTCGTCCATGGCAGTCCCGAGGCGCTCCAGGCAGGGGAGAGATCAGGATGTACTGCTGCTTCCGGTTTTCTTGGGTAAGTCATTCTGTCACTGGTGTAGAGAGGAGTAGGCAGGAGGCAGTCACAGGTTTAGAACTACTGAAGTTATTTAAGCACCATAGATCAAAGCTGGATGAAACCCAAACACTGTTGTGCTCAAAATATGTCTTCATGAACAAAAAGGCACAGGGCGAACGCAAAGTGCAAAATATAAAGTACTCAGGAAATAGTAGGAGAGATTTCTCTCAAGAAAACAAGTAACATTTACAATAAACGACAAAGTCAAATGGCAGAGGGAGTATATATATATATATACAGTATATATATATACAGTGATTGAGTGGGCATTGGAACCAGGTGTGTGTAATGATGACGAGACAAGTCCGGGGTTGATGAGTGTAGGACGTTTGCCAGCAGTAGGTTCGGCAGCAGCTATAAATGCCGGCGACGCAGAACGCCTGAGTTGGACAGGAGGGGGAGTCAAAGTGAAGGCTGGTGTGACACCCATGTTCTTCACCCTAATATTTTTTGTCTATTTTCCCCTCTTAATTTTGCCTACTGTTTTGACTTGCTGGTACACATGTAGCCTATAGCCTGTTTTAGTTAAATGTCATCATTGAATGTTATAAGAGCTTTCTTTGTCTGCTTATTTGCCCCCTTTATTTATCGTATGGTTCTGACTTGGTGGATAGGGAGAATACTGTAAGAACCGCCCATGTTCTGAATTATGTCGCTGTACATTTCAAAAGTGCTGAACAAATTGTTATATTGACTTGGTCCGTCTAAACTCGATCATTTACAAATTGCCTCTTATCCGCTCAGCGCTCCCTTTTGGCATAGTTGGTACATCTCAATTGTCAGTAGTCTACAAAATGTGTTTTAGCAAGTCAGCCATATCAGCTATGTTTAAAAAAAGGCAGTAAATAAGGCTAAATGAACTGTTTCGCTGATAGCCAGGCGTAGTAGTGGTAAGGATTCACTTCATGGTGTTCAAAAGAAAGCTCTGCTGTTGAGACAGCTTTATGTAGGCCCTAACAGTTTGTGGGCACCGTTTGTCACTGTTATAGTGCAATTCATGTATTGATTAGTGTTGTGTTGTGTATTGGCTTTGCTGGCATGCATAAAATAAATACAAATTGTTGAGTTTGCCCCACCACGATTTACATGCTAAAATTGCCATTGCAAACAGCATGCTCTACCAACTGAGCCACACAGCACCACAGTACCGCAGGATCAGAATGGTTATCTAAATGTTGGAGGAGAGACAGGACAATAAAAGGTCCAGTGTAATAATAATCTATACTGGGTCATACTGGGTTCTGGGCCAGGACACATTTAAGGGCAATTCAGCCACTTTTCAACCTCATATTAATTTTCTCCAGCACTATACCAGAGTCTACACATGTAAGCAGCAAGGACACTTCTTTCATAAAACTATATATATATACACTGAACAAAAATATAAACGCAACATGCAACAATTTCAAAGATTTTACTGAGTTACAGTTCATAGAAGGAAATCAGTCAATTTAAATTAATTAATTAGGCCCTAATCTATGCATTTCACATGACTGGGCAAGGGGCGCAGCCATGGGTTGGACTGGGAGGGCCCACCTACTTGTGAGCCAGGCCCACCCACTGGGGAGCCAGGCCCAGCCAATCAGAATGAGTTTTTCACCACATAAGGGCTTTATTACAAACAAGAAATACCCCGCAGCAGCTTATGGTAGAGAAATTAACATTTAATTCTCTGGCAACAGCTTTGTTTGACATTCCTGCAATCAGCATGCCAATTGTACGCACCCTCAAAACTTTAGACATCTATGGCATTGTGTTGTGTGACAAAACTGAACATTTTAGAGTGGCCTTTTATTGTCCCCAGCACTAGGTGCACCTGTGTAATGATCATGCTGTTTAATCAGTTTCTTTATTTGCCACACTTGTCAGGTGGATGGATTATCTTGGCAAAGGAGAAATGATCACTAACAGGGATGTAAACACATTTGGGAAAAACCTTTGAGAAAATAACCTTTGTGCATCTGGAAAATTTCTGGGATCTTTTATTTCAGCTCATGAAACATGGGACCAACACATTACATGTTGCGTTTATATTTTTGCTCAGTATAAATAATCGAGAGGATGCTTTGTAATTGATTAATGAAGTCTGCAGACATAGACAAGCTAAGATGTTATGTTTATGATATAGTGTGTGTTTTTAGCTCATGTATTAATTATTAGAACAAATATGGGAGAGGATAATCTGAATGCATTCTCAATCACGTCCCCTTGACTGAAAGGAAAACTGGAAAAGTAGTTGTATTTGTCCGCAACAATCTGTTGATTATGTCACAGTTTCCCAGCTTCCCCCTCTACATCATTTAGCAGACACTCTTATCCAGAGTGACAATGGCTGCGTTTATAGAGGCAGCCCAATTCTGATATTTTTTCCACTAATTGATCTTTTGACCAATCAGCTCAGCAGTGAATAGATGTGAAAAGATCTGTTACTTGTCAAAAGACCAATTATTGGGAAAAATATCAGTATTGGACTGCCTGTGTAAACAAAGCCAGTCAATGCATTCCAATAAGGTAGGTAAAACCACCACAAATTAGTCATTAGAAGTAAACATTCCTGGGTGGCTCAGTGGTCAAATGCACAATAGTCCTGAGGTTTGAAACTAGACTGTGTCACAACCGGCTGTGACCGGGATCCCCATAGGACAGCGCAAACCCAGGGAAGGGTTTGGCCGGTGTGACTTTCCTCGGCTCATCGTGCTCTAGTGACTACTTGTGACAGGGCCAGGTGCCTGAAAGCTGAGTCTGGTCGTCAGTCTAACGGTGTTTCTACCGAAACATTGGTGTGGTTGACATCCGGGTCAAGCGAGAAGTGTGATAAAAAGTAGGCGGGTAGGCAGGTCATGTTTCAGAGGATGCATGACTTGACCTTCGCCTCTCCTGAGTTGATTGAGGAGTTGCAGAGATGAGCCAAGGGACCTAATTTGGGGAGAAACATGGGGGGAGGGGGAATATGCTAAAAAAAATATACATACATTTATATACACTGCTCAAAAAAATAAAGGGAACACTTAAACAACACAATGTAACTCCAAGTCAATCACACTTCCATGAAATAAAACTATCCACTTAGGAAGCAACACTGATTGACAATAAATTTCACATGCTGTTGTGCAAATGGAATAGACAAAAGGTGGAAATTATAGGCAATTAGCAAGACACCCCCAAAAAAGGAGTGATTCTGCAGGTGGTGACCACAGACCACTTCTCAGTTCCTATGCTTCCTGGCTGATGTTTTGGTCACTTTTGAATGCTGACGGTGCTCTCACTCTAGTGGTAGCATGAGACGGAGTCTACAACCCACACAAGTGGCTCAGGTAGTGCAGTTCATCCAGGATGGCACATCAATGCGAGCTGTGGCAAGAAGGTTTGCTGTGTCTGTCAGCGTAGTGTCCAGAGCATGGAGGCGCTACCAGGAGACAGGCCAGTACATCAGGAGACGTGGAGGAGGCCGTAGGAGGGCAACAACCCAGCAGCAGGACCGCTACAACCGCCTTTGTGCAAGGAGGTGCACTGCCAGAGCCCTGCAAAATGACCTCCAGCAGTTTGATTTCACAGTTTGATTTCCAGTTTGATTTCACAGAAGTGTGATTGACTTGGAGTTACATTGTGTTGTTTAAGTGTTCCCTTTATTTTTTTGAGCAGTGTATATTATGTGACCTCTGAAGGTTACTGGTTGCACCAGATCTTATTTAGGGGCTTCATAGCATATGCACCCACCACTTTTCCATTACATTTTTTTATTTTTATTCTTTGAAACAAGTTATTTTTTCATTTAACTTCACCAGTTTGGACTATTTTGTGTATGTCCATTTCATGAAATCCAAATAAAAATCAATTTCAATTACAGGTTGCAATGCAACAAAATCTGAAAAATGCCAAGGGGGATGAATACTTTTGTAAGGCACTGTATCATATATTGGGCCAGTTTCCCGGCCCCAGATTAAGCCTAGTCCTGTACTAAAATTTACTTTTAATGAAGGTAGATTCTTAGTCCAGGACTAGGCTTATTCACTGTATGGAATTCAGACCATAGAGTATAGGCTTGATTATCACATTTACTGTAAACTACACAAGTGGAGGCTGCTGAGGGGAGCACAGCTCATAATAATGTCTGCAAAGGAGCACATGTAATGGCATCAGGTGTTTGATGCCATTACATGTGCTCCTTTCCGGACAAGTATTTGATACCATTCCACACCAGCCATTACCATGAGCCTGTGCTCCCCAATTAAGTTGACACAGACATCCTGCATCACTGTTACGCTCGTTGGTGGAATGAGTGGACCAAGGTGCAGCGTGGTAGGCGTACATTTGTATTTATTAAATGAACACCGAAAAAACAACAAATACGAACCGTAACGTCTAGTAGGGCTAAATGGCACAGTACCAAAAACAAGATCCCACAAACAGGTGGGAAAAGGCTGCCTAAATATGATCCCCAATCAGAGACAACGATAGACAGCTGCCTCTGATTGGGAACCATACCAGGCCAACAAAGAAATAGAAAACATAGATTGCCCACCCTAGTCACACCCTGACCTAACCATATAGAGAATTAAAAGGATCTTTAAGGTCAGGGCGTGACAATCACTGATACACCTGCTGCTTAGATTATTAAACATTGTGAAGAGGTTCCCTGGTGATCTACTAACTACTGTAGGTGTAATGGCGTTCCTCCTCCTCTTCATCCGAAGAGGAGGAGCAGGGATTAAACCAAAATGCAGCGTCTTGATATGACATGATTTATTTTAAGTAAAGACGAAAACACGAACTACACTTGAAACTAAACAAAACAACAAACGGAGTAGACGAACCTGAACATAAGAACTTACATAACACGATGAACTCACGAACAGGAAAATGACTACACAAAACGACGAACGAAACAGTCCCGTATGGTGCAAACAAACACAGACACAGGAGACAACCACCCACGACAAACAATGTGACAACACCTACCTTAATATGATTCTCAATCAGAGGAGATGAAAACCACCTGCCTCTAATTGAGAACCATATCAGGTACCCAAAACCAACATAGAAACAGAAAACATAGACTGCCCACCCAAACTCACGTCCTGACCAACTAACACATACAAAAACTAACAGAAAACAGGTCAGGAAAGTGACAGTAGGCCTATATCATGCTAAAGTAGCCAATTAACATGAACACAAACAACACACAAAAACGCATATAATAATATACAACTTTTTGGTGGCATTTACCTGTATTTGAAGCAGGTGATGATCGTATATTTAGAAAATAACAGAGTCATCAGTAATCCTTTCATTTCAAAATGTTCTTTAACACAATCTTATAATTTGAATGGAGCAGCTGAGCACACAACATAACAGTATTCTGATTTACCAGTAGGCCTTCCCATTGGAGGCAGGCACAGGGCACAGAGAGATAGAGAGGCACCAGCAAAGGGCAGCTTTGCAGAATAATGGCAACACTGCCTGAGCCATGTTCCTGTTCCTGTGCCTAAACAGAATTTGTGAGGTGACAGGTGAGTCACATGTTTTTTGTGTCACAGAACATCATATGAAATATCATTCATGATCAGGTTTTATTTGGATTAGACATAAAACACAGTGGAACAAGACCAGGTTGCACACGATATTTATCATGTGGTTTTGGGATGTCAGATTAAAATCCCCAATAGTAAACATTGTATATCTGCTATGGATGTGGTTATGAAGCTACTGAGAATGGTTTGTTAGTTAATAGTATTTTGATAAAGTGGTGACATTTTGTTCCAGTGGTGTAGTTTAATGTGTTGACATTTTTATTTTGGTGGCAAGTGGTTAAAAGCAAGCTCCTGTGAGTCTGGTTTGTGCAATGTAAGCTGTGTGCTTAGGGTGTTTGCATACACACTCTGGCTCATCTGCTTTAGGCCCTGGATTGTGAAAGCCCTTAGTGGCAGAAAACATTCTGATTGTGAAGACATCAGAGGCACGACTGTGGGCTTTGTTCTTAGTTATTACACATAAGCACCACACGTGGACTACAGTTTAAGGTCAATGAAACGCCTATGAAACTGAATGTAGAAACACAGTAATTTTATATCCGCCACCTCTGACAGACCATGAGAGAACTTTTACCCCTAGGGATAGATTTCCTACCTAAGAGGACTCAACTTCGCTAAGAATCAGGATTCAATACAGGCCCCGGAGGGGATGGCTGCCGCTTTGTGGGCTCCTAACCAACTGGGCTATTTTGCTTGATTTTTCGCATTGTTTAGAACAAATTTTGCACATAATGTTGCTGCTAACGTCTCTTATGACTGAAAAGAGCTATTGGACATCAGAACAGAGATGAATCACCTAAAACTGGACAACGATTTTTTCTTTAAATGAGTCTGACGCAAAGGATATATATATATATATAAATAAAAAGTGGGACGAAACCCAAAGTGCAAAATAATAAAGTACTCAGGAAAATTGTAGGAGAGATTCCTCTCAGGAAAACAAGCAACATTTACAATGACCGACAAAGACAAATGACAGAGGGAGTATATATATATATATATATATATACAGTATATATATACAGTGATAGAGTGGGGATTGGAACCAGGTGTGTGTAATGAAGACGAGACAAGTCCGGGGTTGATGATTGAAGGGCGTTTGCCAGCAGCAGGTGCAGCAGCAGCTAGAAGGCCGGCGACGCTGAACGCCTGAGATGGACACGAGGGGGATTCAAAGCAAAGGCTGGTGTGACTACAAGGCCCAAATAGCAGTCAACAGCGTCAATAAAAGATGGAGGAAAAGTGGGAGGAGTGCGGGTTGCCTTGTAAGAATTTGCAGACAAGTAGATAAACCACCACTACCCTCCGTATTATTGGCCAACATACAATCATTGGAAAGCAAACTGGACGATCTACGATTAAGACTATCCTAGCAATGGGGCAATAAAGACTGTAATATCATACAAATCTCTGAGACGGGGCTGAACGACGACACAGATAATAAAGAGCTGGCTGGCTTCTCTGTGCATCTGCAGGACAGAGCAGCTACGTTTGCTAAGAAGAGGGGCGGGGGTGTGTGTCTATTTGTCAATAACTGCTGGTGCGCAATGTCTAATATTAAAGAAGTCTCAAAGTATTACTTGACTGAGGTAGAAAACGTAATGATAAGCTATAGACAACACTATCTACAAAGAGAGTTCTCATATATATCATTCGTAGCCGTCTATTTACCACCACAAACCGATGCTGGCACTAAGGCACTCAACGAGCTGTATAAGGCCATAGGCAAACAAGAAAATGCTAATCCAGAAGCGGGGCTCCTAGTGGCCGTGGATTTTAATAATGCATATTGTCACATGTGCAACCAGAGGATAAAAAACTCCAGACCACCTTTACACCACACACAGAGACACATACAAAGTTCTCCCTTGCACTCCACTTGGCAAATCTGACCATAATTCTATCCTCCTGATTCCTGCTTACAAGCAAAAACTAAAGCAGGAAGTACCAGTGACTCGCTCAATACGGAAGTGGTCAGATGACACGAATGCTACGCTACAGGACTGTTTTGCAATGATACAGACTGGAATATGTTCCGGGATTCATCCAATGGCATTGAGGAGTATACCACCTCAGTCACCGGCTTCATCAATAAGTGCATCGATGACGTTGTCCCCACAGTGACTGTACATACATTTCCCAAACAGAAGCCATGGATTACAGGCAATATCCGCACAGAGCTAAAGGCTAGAGCTGTCGCTTTCAAGGAGCCAGAAACCTATCCGGACGCTTACAAGAAGCCCCGCTATGCCCTCAGACGAAATATCAAACAGGCAAACCGTCAATACAGGACTAAGATTGAATCCTACTACACCGGCTCGCTCTGATGCTCGTCGGATGTGGCAGGGCTTGAAAAATATTACGGACTACAAAGGGAAACCCAACTTCGAGCTGCCCAGTGACGCGAGCCTACCAACCTTTGATGCTCGCTTCGAGGCAAGCAACACTGAAGCATGCATGAGAGCACCAGTTGATCCGGACGACTGTGAGATCATGCTCTCCGTAGCCGATGTGAGCAAGCCCTTTAAACAGGTCAACATTCACGAACCCGCGGGGCCAGATGGATTGCCAGGACGTGTACTCAAAGCATCCGCGGACTAACTGGCAAGTGTCTTCACTGTCATTTTAAACTTCACGTCGGTAGCCATGAAGTGCTTTGAAAAGCTGGCCATGGCTCACATCAACACCATCATGCCGGAAATGCTAGACCCACTCCAATTCACATACCCCCCCCAACATATCCACGGATGACGCAATCTCAATCGCACTCCACAATGCCCTTTCCCACCTGGACAAAAGGAACACCTATGTGAGAATGTTGTTCATTGATTATAGCTTAGCTTTCAACACCATAGTGCCCACAAAGCTCATCACTAAGCTAAGGACCCTGGGACTAAACACCTTCCTCTGCAACTGAATCCTGGACTTTCTGACAAGCCACCCCCAGGTGGTAAGGGTAGGCAACAACACATCTGCCACGTTGACCCTCAACACTGGGGCCACTCAGGGGGGCGTGATTAGTCCCCTCCTGTACTTCCTGTTCACCCACGACTGCGTGGCCAAGCACGACTCCAACACCGTCATTAAGTTTGCAGACAACACAACAGTGGTAGGCCTGATCACCGACAACGATGAGACAGCCTATAGGGAGGAGGTCAGAGACCTGGCACCATCACACCTCGTCCTCCAAGCTTCATGGTGGGAACCACATATGCGGATATCATCCGTTCACCTATTCTGCGTCTCACAAAGACACGGCGGTTTGATCCAAAAATCTAAAATATAGACTCATCAGACAGATTTCCACCGGTCTAATGTCCATTATTCCTGTTTCTTGGCACAAGCAAGTATCTTCTTCTTATTGGTGTCCTTTAGTAGTGGTTTCTTTGCAGCAATTCGACCATGAAGGTTTAATTCACACATTCTCCTCTGAACAGTTGATGTTGAGATGTGTTTGATACTTGAACTCTGTGAAGAATTTATTTGGGCTGCAATTTCTGAGTCTGCTAACTCTAATGAACTTATCCTCTGCAGCAGAGGTAACTCTGGGTCTTCCTTTCCTGTGGCGGTCCTCATGAGAGATAGTTTCATCATAGTGCTTGGTGGTTTTTGCGACTGCAATTGAAGAAACTTTCAAAGTTCTTGAAATGTTCCGGATTGACTGACCTTCATGTCTTAAAGTAATGATGGACTGTCATTTCTCTTTGCTTATTTGAGTTGTTCTTGCCATAATATGGACTTGGTCTTTTACCAAATAGGGCTATCTTCTGTATACCACACCTACCTTGTCACAACACAACTGATTGGCTCAAACGCGTTAAGATTGGTATGAATTCCACAAGGCACACCTATTAATTGAAAGGAATTCCAGGTGACTAGCTCATGAAGCTGGTTGAGAGAATGCCAAGGGTGTGCAAAGCTGTCATCAAGGCAAAGGGTGGCTACTTTCAAGAATCTCAAATAGAAAATACATTTTGATTTGTTTAACACGTTTTTGTTTACTAAATTATTCCATATATGTTATTTCATAGTTTTGATGTCTTCACTATTATTCTACAATATAGGAAATAGTCAAAATAAAGAAAAACTCTTGAATGAGACGGTGTGTCCAAACCTTTGACTGGTACTGTATATACTTGGCGGTGTCAGAGGAAGGCCCAAAAAATTGTCAATGACTCCAGTCACCCAAGTCATAGACAGTTCTCTCTGCTACCACACGGCAAATGGTACTGGGGCGCCAAGTCTTGGAACAAAAGGTTCCTTAACAGCTTCTACCAACAAGCCATAATTCTGCTGAACAATTAATCAAATGACCACCCGGACAATTTACACTGCTGCTACTCGCTGTGTATTATCTATGCATAGTCACTTTACAAATTACATTGACTAACCTGTAACCCCTCACATTACCATAACAAAAAATATATATATACACTATATATACAAAGGTATGTGGACAACCCTTCAAATTAGTGGATTCGGCTATTTCAGCAACACCCATTGCTGACAGTTATATAAAATCGAGCACACAGCCATGCAATCTCTGTAGACAGATATTGGCAGTAGAATGGCCTTAATGAAGAGATCAGTGACTTTCAACATTCAACGTGGCACCGTCATAGGATGCCACCTTCCAACAAGTCATTTCGTAAACTTGCTGCCCTGCTAGAGCTGCCACGGTCAACTGTAAGTGCTGTTATTGTGAAGTGGAAACATCTAGGAGCAACAACGGCTCAACTGCGAAGTGGTAGGCAACACAAGCTCACAGAATGGGACCACCGAGAGCTGAAGCGTGGAGCGCGTAAAAATTGTCTGTCCTCGTTTGCAACACACTTCTGAGGTCCAAAGTGCCTCTGGAAGTAATGTCAGCACAAAAACTATTCATCGGAAGCTTCATGAAATGGGTTTTCATGGCCAAGCAGCCGCACACAAGCCTAAGATCACCATTCTCAATGCCAAACGATGGCTGGAGTGGTGTACACCACCATTGGACTCTGGAACAGTGGAAATGCGTTCTCTGGAATGATGAATCACACTTCACCATCTGGCAGTCCGGCGGACGAATCTTGGTTTGGCGGATGCCAGGACAACGCTATCTGCCCGAATGCATAGTTCAACTGTAAAGTTTGGTTGAAGAGGAATAATGGTCTGGGGCTGTTTTTCATGGTTCCAGTGTAGGGAAGTCTTAATGCTACAGCATACAATGGCATTGTAGATGATTCTGTGCTTCCAACTTTGGGGAAGGCCCTTTGCTGTTTCAGCATGACAATGCCCCGTGCACAAATCGAGGTCCATAAAGAAATGGCTTGTCGAGATCGGTGTGGAATGGCTTAACTGGCCTGAACATAGCCCTGACCTCAACCCCATTGAACACTTTTGGATGAATTATTACTCCAACTGTGAGCCAGGTATAGTCGCCCAACCTCACTAATGCTCTTGTGGCTGAAAGTAAGCAAGTCTTCGCAGCAATGTTCCAACATCTAGTGGAAAGCCTTCCCAGGAGAGTGGAAGCTGTTATTTCATTTAACCTTTATTTAACTAGGCAAGTCAGTTAAAGAACAAATTCGTATTGGCAATGACGGCCTACACCGGCCAAACACGGACCACGCAGGGCCAATTGTGCGCCGCACTATGGGACTCCCACTCACAGCCTGGTTTCGAACCAGTCTTGTTTCGAACCAGGGTGTTTGTAGTGACAACTCTAGCACTGAGATGTAGTGCCTTACACCGCTGCGCCACTCAGGAGCCATGTTGTACAGTAGGTGCAATGGGGGACCAACTCTATATTAATGCCCATGATTTTTGGAATGAGATGTTCGATGAGTAGGTGTCCACATACTTTTGGTCATGTAGTTATTTTAAAGTGTATGTTTTTTAAATATACAACCCAATCAATAAAGAAATCATGCACTTATGCATTCTGCAGTCCTGCCATGGCAGCCTGGTCACATAGACCAGACGTAACATAGTAAATGGCAATTCGTTTGGTATGTTTACATAAGACAGATGATTAAAAGTAGGGTGGGTGGGCGTATAATGTGAGTGTCTGTCAACCCAAAGGTTGCGAGTTCGAATGTTGTTGCGGACAATGTTCGCTAATTAGCAACTTTTCAACAACTTACTACTTTTGAACTACTTTGCAATCAATTAGCATGTTAGATAACCTATCCCCTGACCCTAACCTTAACCCTTTTAGCTAACCCAAAGGCTGCGAGTTCGAATCTCATCACAGACAACTTTAGGATTTTAGCTAATTAGCAACATTTCAACTACTTAATACATTTGAGCTACTTTGCAGTTACTTAGCATGTTAGCTAACCCTTCCCCTAACCCTATATATTATATTTATCGATATACATGCACTTCATACGCCTTCCACTAGATGTCAACAGGCAGTGGAAGGTGGAATGGGGTGTCTAGCTTGATCTGAGGTCGAACAAGAGCTTTTGCAGTGGCAGGTCAGGAATTTCCTTTGTCTACCAAGGCGCGCGAAGCACCTCGATATTGTCTTCTGATAAGCGTTCGGTTTACACGGCGAATATCTCCGGCTCTGATTTTATTTGATACATGTGATAATAACATCGTAAAGTAGTTTTTTTCAACCGAGTTTTATCAGATTATTCAACGTTTATTGGGACTTTTGGAGTTTTCCGTTCTTTGCGTCGAGAGAAAATGGGAACGTTATCAACATTGGCTAGCATTGTGGCGCGAATTCGACAGAAGAAAAGGACATTCTAAAACCAAACAACGATTTATTCTGGACCAAGGACTCCTTGTACAAGATTCTGATGGAAGCTCAGCAAATGTAAGAACAATTTATGATGTTATTTCGTATTTCTGTGGAAAATGTTGATTCCTATTCTCTGCCGTTTTGGCGAGCGCTGTCTCGCAATAACGCAAGCTGTTTGTTATGGTAAAGTTATTTTTAAAGATCTAACACGGCGGTTGCATTAAGAACCAGTGTATCTTTCATTTGCCATACAACAAGTATTTTTATGTAAAGTTTATGATGAGTTCTTTGGTCAGATTAGGTGAGTGTCCAAAATATCTCTGGAGATTCTGGTGAATCGATGCTACGAATTCACAATGTATAATCAGGATTTGTAGCTCTAAATATGCACATTTTCGAACAAAACATAAGTGTATTGTATAACCTGATGTTATAAGACTGTCATCTGATGAATTTGTTCAAGGTTAGTGATTCATTTTATCTCTATTTGTCGGTTTTGTGCAAGCTATTTTTGCGGGGAGTAAATTGCGTTGTTTGTTTGGCTACTGTAGTGAGCTAATAGAAATATATATTGTGTTTTCGTTGTAAACCACTTAAAAAATCGGAAATATTGGCTGGATTCACAAGATGTTTATCTTTCATTTGCTGTACACCATGTATTTTTCATAAATGTTTTATGATGAGTATTTAGGTTTTTCACGTTGCTCTCTGTAATTATTCTGGCTGCTTCGGTGCTATTTGTGATGGTAGCTGCAATGTAAAACTATGATTTATACCTCAAATATGCACATTTTTCGAACAAAACATAAATGTATTGTATAACATGTTATAAGACTGTCATCTGATGAAGTTGTTTCTTGGTTAGTGACTAATTATATCTCTATTTGGTCGGTTTTGTGATAGCTACCTATGCGGTAGAAACATGGTGAAAATATGCGGTTGAGTCTTTGGCTATTGTGGTTAGCTAATAGAAATACAGATTGTGTTTTCGCTGTAAAACATTTAAAAATCGGAAATGATGGCTGGATTCACAAGATGTTTATCTTTCATTTGCTGTATTGGACTTGTGATTTCATGAAAATTATATTATATGATATCCCTGTCCCGTTAGGCTAGGCTATGCTAGTCAGCTTTTTTGATGAGGATGCTCCCGGATCAGGGATGGGTATCACTGAAAGGTTAATGAAAAACACTCCCATTTATATCAATTTCAAAGGCCCAAGGCAATGAAATATTGCATTTGCCTTAATTTTTTATGCTTTTTTTCTCTCCCTTTACTCCAACTAAAAATAACCAGTTTATTAACCAGCTTTCCCATTAACCAGGACTATGCAACCTAGCCCCACTTCAACCCTGTATGGTTACTATTAGAAATACATCTTCTGTTTTGTTGGACCTGTGTTCTGGTCTTGGTTCTAACTGGTCCATGTTCTACAGCTCCTACAGCTATTCCTGAAGAAGAGGTTACTGCATTCCTCACAAGACAGACCAACAATGATCTGAAACTGACCACTGTAAGTGTACTGAATTAGTTCAATTACAAAAGTATAGACAATTGACGGTGACTGCATGTTACATTGTTTACAGTACATAAAAATGCTCATTTTAAATAACATGTTACGTTTTTCTGAACTAATGACTGCGGATGCGAAAAAACGCAGAGTAATCAAAAAAGGGTGCTTGCTATCAAGCTGTGTACTGTAACTACACTGTGTGAGATATTGAGCTAATCTCTTTTTATCATTTTTATTGTCGTGGGCAGCGGTTGGAGGTAAACACAATTACCTCAGAATGTATGTTCCCTCACAATCAAATACAGTATATGTTCCAAGTTTATGTCAAGGCAAGGCTCCTAAAAATATTTTAAACATTTGGGCTGTAAATCTGATATGCACTTTTGGAACATGCTGCAGGATAATTGTGATTATTTCAATGTTGCGTCTGAACACACCCTATAATTATTTGTGAATTTGAGCAAACAATGCATTATTTGTGAACCACAGATGTAAATTATGCTTGAACATGAATGGTTCTGCTATGCCAAGTCTCACACTCTTATGTCTCTGTGAGCACCAGTTGTGATGGAATCACAGACACTAGAAAGAAGTTAGAATGGGCAAAATGTCATGAACCCTTTGCCTCCAATTTCCTATCAAGTGAATCATTTATACAGAGTATCCACCTGTCTAGTGTTTCCAACAAGAAGTTGTAACAAAATGATTGAGTCATTGCTCAGTCAGCATAATATTGATTTATGTTGTTACATTATATGATAGTGAGACACTACAGAAGCTTTCATCTGTTCTCAGGAGTACCTCCGGCATTATTACAACCTGAAGAAAGAGCAACCTTTGGGTCGGAGCAAGAGGTACCTGCCCTCGTTCACCTCCAAGGTGAAGGACATGCAGAGCTTCTTTGGCCTCGACACCACAGGTAGTCTGGACTCTGAGACCCTGGAGGTGATGAGGACCCCTCGCTGTGGAGTCTCTACAGTCACAACAACCGAGTTAACAGCTGGAACATGCTTTTGGCCCTGGAGAGGGAATTGGAGGGGATGCCCACTTTGACGATGATGAAACTTGGATTGCAGGGTCAAAAGGTATCCATTTAAATTTTACAGAATCATTAGATTTTTTAAATATATTTATTGATCAGTATTTTTTTGTTGTCTTTAAACAATAGAAAATTACCAAATAAACTGTTCATGCATGTTCCTGTTTATATGATTCCAGGGTTCAAGTTATATCTAGTGGCAGCCTATGAGTTTGGTCTTTTCTTTAGGCTTAAGGCACTCCCAAAACCCAGTCACTGATGTATCTTTACATACAAATCCAGTCGCAGTACACACAACCTGCTCTCCAAAGAAGACAGATCAATAATCAACTCACTTTATGGTAAGGAGAAGACCATTCAACAAAATCTCATTCTGAATGTAAGATAAGATCATACAGTAATGACCCATGTAGTGCTCTATAGTGCATAGTGTATACTGTACATACACTCTTAGAAAAAAGGGTACCAAAAGGGTTCTTCGGCTGTCTCCATAGGAGAACCCTTTTGGTTCCAGGTAGAACCTTCTGTGGAAAGGGTTCTACATGGAACTCAAAATGGTTCTACCTGGAACCAAAAGGGTTCTACCTGGAACAAAAAAGGGTTATTCAAAGGGTTCTCTTAAGGGGATAGCCGAAGAACCCTTTTACATTCTAGATAGCACCTTTTTTTCAAAGAGTGTAGGGAATTGCCATTTCGGACACAGACTAAATGTTTATTTTGGTGTGACTTGGGTCCAAAAAACAGTCAGCCATATTACTATTCCAGACATGGCTGGAGTCCGCTTTATAACCCCTGGTTCCCTCTGATGATGCAGAATAAATGTTCCCCTGACCTGTCCATTGATGCTGTCTCCACGCTTGGAGATGCCACCTTCTTTTTCACCCTGTCACTTTTTCCAAATTTTGTTACGTTACAGCCTTATTCTAAAATGGATTAACGCAACAAAATGTAGAACATGTGAAGTGGTCAGAATACCTTCTGAATGCACTGTTGTATTGTTGAATGAAAAGCAGACAAATAAGTCATTCAAATGTCACTTTTTTTTAATCTTCTGAAGGCATCTATGGATCAAGCACAATCAGCAAAATTATATAAAATAAGGTCCTATCAACAACTTCATGCCAAAGATTGAATCCAAAGTTGATGCTGCCTTCTGGGTCCATCAGAGATCCACTGCTTACCTGATTCATGGTACAGACAGACTCCTTCCATACTACCCCATCATGGTTAACAGTGTGCAACAAATGTACTAAGACTCATTTTCAGGAAATAAATGAAAGCCTAATGCATCAGCTGAGATTGCTGTCACGCCTGCTCCCGCTCTCCCTCTCTGACGCTCGAGGGCAACAGGCTGCCCTTCATTATGCACACCTGTCACCATCATTAGGCGCAGCAGCGCTCATTGAACTCACCTGGACTCCTTCCCTTTGTTGATTGCCCCGTCTATAACTGTCAGCTCCCCCATTTGTTCCCCGTGTCTGCATTGATGTCGTTATGTGTTCATGTCCAGACGCTGTCCTGGACTATGTCCGTTGACAATTAAATGTTCACTCCCTGTACCTGCTTCTCATCTCTACCATCCTTACAATTGCACTAATTAGATGCTAGTAACAATCCCCCCTACCTTGTTTGGCAGTCTATTAAGAGGACCATTTCTGCTCACACATCCTGCTGCTAGTATGTGTTTGCTTCTTTTGCTCTCACCACCACTCCAGACTCCACCTGTTATGTTCTGTTTTCCGGCTGGAGGATTGGTATAGCTTACCACGCTCACTGCTTGTAACTCTATTTATATATTGACGGTTTGCTCGGGCGGTGAGCTACCCTGAAGGAGCATAGCCTATATCACCAAGACTTGCATTATTCATTCTTGAATAGATCGTTAAACATATTTCTACGTGGTGTTTCCTTTCTGAAGTACTACTAACTATGAGCCATCCTCTTTTCCATAATCCATGTACTGGATGGTGAAGGGTTCCATTGTGAAAGGCAAACTTAAACCCATCAGCAACTTAGGCTTCCCACCATGGGTTCAGGAAGTAGACGCAGCGGTACACATCGTCAAAACAGGACGCACCCTGATCTTCATTTACTACAGGTGAACTTGAAAAAATGTGTCAAACAAATCTAAATGTATTAGATTGCACACCTTTGTACACTCTTGGCATTCTCATTAAATTCAAATTTTGTTGGTTACATACACATGGTGAGCAGATGTTAATGCGAGTGTAGCGAAATGCTTGTGCTTCTAGTTCCGATAGTACAGTAATACCTAACAAGTAATCTAACAAAATCACAATGACTACCTTATACATACAAATGTAAAAGGATGAATATGAATATGTACAATTAAATATATGGATGAGCGATGGCCGTGCGGCATAGGCAAGATGCAGTAGATGGTATAGAATACAGTATATACATATGAGATGAGTAATGTAGGATATGTAGACATTATTAACTTCTTGTCACTATAGGGGGTGCTGTTTCAACTTGGACATTTATCGTTCCCAAATTAAACTGCCTCGTACTCAATTCTTGCTCGTACAATATGCATATTATTATTACTATTGGATAGAAAACAATCTCTAGTTTCTAAAACCGTTTGAATTATGTCTGTGGGTGAAACAGAACTCATTCTGCAGCGAAATTCATGACAGGAACTGCGAAGGTCTGAAAACGAGGCTCTGTTCTCAGATCAGTTTAAAGCTCTGTATGTATCCTATGGGTCGACATGAACTGCACCCGCCTTCCCCTGGATGTCAGTAACCAATGAGAATTGGAATGGAGTTTCTACGCAGATCTCAGACCTTATAAAGCCCCAAGGAACGGAGGGAGCTCTCTTTTCGACGTTCGTCAGGACGCAAAGCAAGACCTCAGGATGACATTTTGAAACGCTCAGTTATCGGCCTTAGATATATCCGTCTGTAATTTAATTCGATATAGGTGTTCGAAACATCATAACGAAGTTATTTTAAACCGAGTTATATCAGTTTATGCGAGTATATTGCAATTTTCGGAATTTCCTTAGTATTGCGTTTTGAACATTTGGGCATGTCTGCGCCACATAGCTATTGTTAGGTGCTAGTTCCAAAGTTGAAGAGGACGTTTTACAACCGAGCAACGATTATTTTGGACAAAGGACAACTTGCCCAAGATTCTGATGGAAGCTCGTCCAAAAGTAAGAGCTATTTATGATGTTATTCCGTATTTATGTGGAAAAATGTAAAAGGATTTGTCCGCCATTAATTGCGGCACTAGTCTGGCTGTAACGCACACTGTATGTCTAGTAACGTTAATTTAAAAAATCTAACACAGCGGTTGCATTAATAACTAATGCATCTTTCATTTGCTGTCCAACCTGTATTTTTTTGTCAAGTTTACGATTATTTATCGATTAGATTAGGTGCCTCTCCAAGATGGCGCTGGCCAGAATGCATGAAATGTTGCTACTGGTCACATTGTATAACCACGATTTGTGTTGCTAAATATGCACATTTTCGAACAAAACCTATATGCATTGTGTAATATGATGTTACAGGACTGTCATCTGATGAAGTTTATCAAGGTTAGTCAAATTATATATCTTTTGCTGGATTGTTACGATCGCTAACATTTGCTGCTGGTAAATGCGGTTGTGTTTCTGGCTATTGTGGTAAGCTAATATAATGCTATATTGTGTTTTCGCTGTAAAACACTTAAAAAATCTGACATATTGGCTGGATTCACAAAATGTTGGGCTTTCATTTGCTGTATGCTGTGTATTTTTCAGAAATGTTTTATGATGAGTATTTAGGTATTTGACGTTGGTCTCTGTAATTATTCTGCCTGCATCGACGCTATTTCAGATTGCAGCTGCAATGTAGAACTGTGATTTATACCTGAAATATGCACATTTTTCTAACAAAACATATGCTATACAATAAATATGTTATCAGACTGTCATCTGATGAAGTTTTTTCTTGGTTAGTGGCTATTTATATCTTTATTTGGTCGAATTAGTGATGGCTACCTATGCAGGAAAAAAATGGTGGAAAAAAAAGTGGTGTCTTTTGCTATGGTGGTGAGCTAATAGAAATACATATTGTAACTTCCCTGTAAAACATTAAAAAAAATCGGAAATGATGGCTGGATTCACAAGATGTGTATCTTTCATCTGGTGTCTTGGACTTGTGATTTAATGATATTTAGATGCTAGTATTTACTTGTGACGCTATGCTAGGCTATGCTAGTCAGCTTTTTTCTGATGGGGGTGCTCCCGGATCCGGGTTTGGGAGGAATTAGAGGTTAAAGTGGCGTTATTTAAAGTGACTAGTGATACCTTTATTAACTTCTTGCAACTATAGGGGGTGCTGTTCCGCATTAGCATATTTTGGTCTCCAAATTAAACGGCCTATTGCTCAATTCTTGATCGTACAATATGCATATCCTTACTAATATTGGATAGAAAACACTGTCTAGTTTCTAAAACCGTTTTAATTATGTCTGTGGGTGACCCAGAACTCCCTCTACAGCAAAAATCCTGACATGACTTGCGAAGGTCTGAGAATTATCCTCTGATCTGGGTTCAGTTTTAAAGCCTGTGTATATCCTATGGCTGGAATTGAACTGCACCCGCCTTCCCCTGGATGTCAGTAACCAATGAGAAGTGGAATGGTCTGTCTGCGTAGCTGTCCGAGGTTATAAAGCCGGATGGAACGAGAGTACCTTTCTTTGTCTCGTTCGTCATGGCGCCTGGCAAGAAGTCAGGATGAAATTTTGGAACGCTCAGTTATCGACCAGAGATGTATCCGTCTGTAATTTAATTAAATATAGGTGTTAGAAACATCATAACGATGTTATTTGAAACCGATTTATATCAGTTATGCGAGTATAGTGCTATTTTTCTGAATTTCCTTTGTATCTAGTTTGAGGATTTGGACATGTGTGTGCGACATAGCTAATGGTAGCAGCTAGTTCCAAAGGTGAAGAGGACGTTTTACAACAAAGCAACTATTCTTTTGAAGAAAAGACACATTGCCCAAGATACTGATGGAAGCTCGTCCAAAAGTAGGAACTATTTATGATGTTATTATGTATTTATGTGGAAAAATGTCATAGTGTTTGCGCGCCACTTTTGCAGGCACTGGTCTGGCTGCAACGCACACTATATGTCTAGTAACGTTAATTTTAAAAATCTAACATAGCGATTGCATTAAGAACTAATTTATCTTTCGATTGTTGTCCAACTTATATTTTTTAGTCAAGTTTATGAATAGTATTTTTATAAGAATAGGCGCTAATCCAAAATGGCGCCGGCCAGAATACATGCAATGTTTGTAGTGATTACATAGTATAACCACGATTTGTGCTGCTAAATATGCACATTTTCGAACAAAAGCTATATGCATTGTGTAATATGATGTTACAGGTCTGTCATCTGATGAAGTATATTAAGGTTAGTCAAATTATATATCTTTTGTTGGGTTGTTACGATCGCTAACATTTACAGCTGGTAAATGCGGTTGTGATTCTGGCTATTGTGGTACGCTCATATAATGCTATATTGTGTTTTCGCTGTAAAACACTTAGAAAATCTGAAATATTCTCTGGATTCACAAGATCTGTGTCTTTCGATTGCTGTAGGCTGTCTATTTGTCTGAAGTGTTTTAGGATGATTCTTTTGGTAATTGACGTCGGTCTCAGTAATTATTCCGGCTGCTTCCAACGCTATTTCAGATTGCAGCTGCAATGTAGAACTGTGATTTCTACCTGAAATATGCACTTTTTTCTAACAAAAACTATCCTATACCATGAATATGTTATCAGACTGTCATCTGAAGAGGTTTTTTCTTGGTTAGTGGCTATCAATATCTTAGTTTAGCCGAATTGGTGATAGCACCTGAAGTAGTAAGAAACTGATGGAGTTAGAAAAGTGGTGTATTTTGCTAACGTGTTTAGCTAATAGATTTACATATTTTGTCTTCCCTGTAAAACATTTTAAAAATCTGAAATGGTGGCTTTATTCACAAGATCTGTATCTTTCATCTGGTGTCTTGGACTTGTGATTTAATGATATTTAGATGCTACTATCTACTTGTGAAGCTATGCTAGCTATGCTAATCAGTGTGTGGGGGGGTGGGGGGTGATCCCGGACCCGGGGTAGAGGCTCGTTAGAGGTTAAATCCATTTATTACATGTATTAAAGTGGCCAGAGATTTGAGTCTGTATGTTGGCAGCAGCCACTCAATGTTAGTGGTGGCTGTTTAACTTCTTGCGACTACAGGGGGTGCTGTTTTCTCATTAGCATAATTGCATTACAGATTAAACGGCTTCCTACTAAATTCTTGCTCGTACAATATGCATATTATTACTATTATTGGATAGAAAACAGTCTCCAGTTTCTATAGGCGTTGGAATTTTGTCTCTGAGTGGAACAGAACAAATTCTAGAGCAATTTCCCTGACATGGAGTCAGATTTCACACATTTTGGCCCCTGATCTGGAGTCAGTTTAAAGGCCACTGTTATTGCTATGAGGATACGGACACTGCTTACGTCTTCCCCTGGATGTCAGTACGTGATGACGCTTTGAATGGTATCGATTGCGCAATCAGGGGCTGCATAAAAGAGCAAATACCGGAAGTAGCATCCCTTTGCTGCCTGCCTCTTGCGCACGGAGGACGTCGGACTCGCCTCCTTCCAAGCGTTTGTTTAGCCAGTAATATTTCTCCGGTCATGTTTTTACTCGTTAGAGGTGTTAAAAACATCATAAGGTAGTTAATTTAAACCGTTTTATAGCAATTTATATCCGTTTAGTGCGATTTTGACCCATTTATTTCTGACGCACTTTGAACAGCTGGGCACGTTTCCAGTTCATGCCGAACGCAGTGGGCATTTCCACATGGCAAGAGGACAGCTTTCGACCAAAAGACGATTAGACCCAAGAAAGGATTCTTTGCCCAAGATTCTGATGGAAGAACAGCTCACAGTAAGAACAATTTATGATGATAAATCGTGTTTCTGTCGATAAATGTTAAACGTTTATGTCGCCATCTTGTTTGCTATAGCTTCGCTTGGCGCAACCTGTATTGAAAAGTAAGGATAATTAAAAAAATGTAAATCAGCGATTGCATTAAGAACTAATTTGTCTTTCGATTCCTGTCAACCCTGTATTTTTTAGTCAAGTATATGATTAGCTTTCAATTAAACTAGATCACTCTGATAGATGACGTCAGACATATTGAGGCTTGATTTCCTAGTATTTTTATTGTGTAACAACGGTTTTGTATGGCTAAATATGCACCTTTTCGAACAAACTGTATATGTATGTTGTAAAATGATGTTACAGGAGTGTCATCGGAAGAATTCTGAGAAGGTTAGTGAAAAAATTAATATATTTTGGCGGTGATTACGTTATAGCGCTCTTTGGCTGGAATCGATGCTCTGGTAACGTTTGCACATGTGGTATGCTAACTTATCGATTTATTGTGTTTTCGCTGAAAAACGCTTAGAAAATCTGAAATATGGTCTGAAATCACAAGAACTGGGTCTTTCCATTGCTATGCTTTGTCTATTTTTATGAAATGTTTTATGATGAGTAAATTGGTCATACACGTTGCTCTATCTAGTAATTCTAGTCGATTTGTGATGGTCGGTGCAATTGTAAACTGTGATTTCTACCTGAAATATGCACTTTTTTCTAACAAAAACTATCCTATACCATGAATATGTTATCAGACTGTCATCTGAAGAGGTTTTTTCTTGGTTAGTGGCTATCAATATCTTAGTTGAGCCGAATTGGTGATAGCACCTGAAGGAGTAAGAAACTGATGGAGTTAGAATAGTGGTGTATTTTGCTAACGTGTTTAGCTAATAGATTTACATATTTTGTCTTCCCTGTAAAACATTTAAAAAATCTGAAATGGTGGCTTTATTCACAAGATCTGTATCTTTCATCTGGTGTCTTGGACTTGTGATTTAATGATATTTAGATGCTACTATCTACTTGTGAAGCTATGCTAGCTATGCTAATCAGTGTGTGGGGGGGGTGGGGGGTGATCCCGGACCCGGGGTAGAGGCTCGTGAAAGGTTAACAGTCTGATGGCCTTGAGATAGAAGCTGTTTTTCAGTCTCTCGGTCCCCACTTTGATGCATCTGTACTGACCTCGCCTACTGGATGATAGCGGGGTGAACAGGCAGCGGCTCGGGTGCTTTCTGACCTTCCTATGACATCGGATGCTGTAGGTGTCCTGGAGGGGAGGTAGTTTGCCCTCGTGATGCGTTGTGCAGACCGCACCACCCTCTGGAGAGCTTTGCGGTTGTGGGTGGAGCAATTGCCGTACCAGGCGGTGATACAGCCCGACAGGATGCTCTCGATCTGTAAAAGTTTGTGAGTGTTTAAGGTGATAAGCCAAATTTCTTCAGCCTCCTGAGGTTGAAGAGGCGCTGTTGCACCTTCTTCACCACGCTGTCTGTGTGGGTGGACCATTTCAGTTTGTCTGTGATGTGTATGACGAGGAACTTAAAACTTTCCACCTTCTCCACTACTGTTCCATCGATGTGGATGGGGGATGTTCACTCTGCTATTTCCTGAAGTCCACGATCATCTCCTTTGTTTTGTTGACGTTGAGTAAGAGGCTATTTTCCTGACACCACACTCTGAGGGACCTCGCCTTCTCCCTGTAGGACGTCTCGTTGTTGTTGGTAATTAAGCCTGCCACTATAGTGTCGTCTGCAAACTTGATGATTGAGTTGGAGAAATGCATGGCCACGCAGTCATGGGTGAACATGGAGTACAGGAGGGGGCTGAGAACGCACCTTTGTGGGGCCCCGGTGTTGAGGATCAGCGGGGTGGAGATGTTGTTTCCTATCCTCACCAACTGGGGGCGGCCCGTCAGAAAGTCCAGGACCCAGTTACACAGGGCGGGGTCGAGACCCAGAGTCTCGAGCTTAATGACGAGTTTGGAGGGTACTATGGCGTTAAATGCTGAGCTTTAGTTAATGAACAGCATTCTTACATAGGTATTCCCGTTGTCCATATGAGATAGGGCAGTGTGATGACGATTGCGTCGTCTGTAGACCTATTGGGGCGGTAAGCAAATTGGAGTAGGTCAAGTGTATCAGGCAGCTTCACCTGGAATGCTTTTCCAACATTCTTGGAGTTCCCACACATGCTGAGCACTTGTTTGCTGCTTTTCCTTCACTCTGCTGTCCAACTCATCCCAAATCATCTCATTTGGGTTGAAGTCAGGTGATTGTGGAGTCCAGGTTATCTGATGCAGCACTCCAACTCTCCTTCTTGGCCAAATAACCCTTACACAGCCTGAAATTGTGTTTTGGGTCATTGTCTAATTGAAATACAAATGATAGTCCCACTAAGCACAAACCAGACGAGATGGCGTGTCACTGCCGAATGCTGTGGTAGCTATGCTGATTAAGTGTGCCTTAAATCACTGATAACGTCACTAGCAAAACACCTCCACACTGTCATGACGTTGGCCTGTGGGTAAGGTTTATGATCCCCCCCATAAATACCTTTCTCCCTTCCCTCTCTCTTGACTCTACAGAGGGACTCTTGAATAGCCTTTGTTAAACATAGAGAGTCTGGGAACATCAAACAAGTGGAGGGAAAGGAACCATATTTCGGTAATAGAACCAGTTGAAAATATGAATTGGTACTTTAATGAATATAATGTCAGTTCGGTTGTCATCTGAAACATTATGACTGATGACAGGACGACATAAACTGTATCTAGGAAAGTCTACACATTATAGTTATCAGATTCACATGGAATTGTTGTGCAATTCAAATGTTGAAATCTAAAATTATTTGTGTAAAGATTAAATGTAATTTTAGCTTCCAAATGAGAGATTTGGGTTTTCATAAGTTTAGGGCTCAGCTTAATCAGTGGCCCGCCCCTGTGAAGAGACATGGTGTCACGATCGTCGTAGTGAGGAGAAGAAGTGGACCAAGGCGCAGCGTGTGAGAAATACATCTTCCTTTTAATTTTGATGACGAAGACGTAACACGAAAATAAACTCTTACAAAAAACTAACAAAACAAACAAACGACCGTGAAGCTATGAACGTAGTGCACACACAGGCAACAAACGTATAACATAGACAATTACCCACAAATACATGATGCCTATGGCCACCTTAAATATGGCTCCCAATCAGAGACAAATGAAAAACATCTGTCTCTGATTGAGAACCACTCAGGCAACCATAGACATACCTAGACACATTCACTCAACCATAGACTTCCCTAGAAACATTCACTCAACACAAACCCATACACTCTAACAAATCCCCCTAGACACTACAACCACCCAAGACAAAACAAAAACACAAACATACCCCATGTCACACCCTGACCAAACTAAAATAATAAAGAAAACAAAGAATACTAAGGCCAGGGCGTGACAGTACCCCCCCCAAAAGGTGCGGACTCCGGACGCAAAACCTGACACATAAAGGGAGGGTCCGGGGTGGGCCTTAATATGGCGGCGGCTCGGGTGCGGGACGTGGCCCCCACTCCAGCATTGTCAATATCCGCTTCGGTGTCTCTGGTAGATCCTGGCTGGCGGGCGACTCTGGCTGCTCATGGCTGGCGGGCGACTCTGGCTGCTCATGGCTGGCGGGCGACTCTGGCTGCTCATGGCTGGCGGGCGACTCTGGCTGCTCATGGCTGGCGGGCGACTCTGGCTGCTCATGGCTGGCGGGCGACTCTGGCTGCTCATGGCTGGCGGGCGACTCTGGCTGCTCATGGCTGGCGGGCGACTCTGGCTGCTCATGGCTGGCGGGCGACTCTGGCTGCTCATGGCTGGCGGGCGACTCTGGCTGCTCATGGCTGGCGGGCGACTCTGGCTGCTCATGGCTGGCGGGCGACTCTGGCTGCTCATGGCTGGCGGGCGACTCTGGCTGCTCATGGCTGGCGGGCGACTCTGGCTGCTCATGGCTGGCGGGCGGCTCTGGCTGCTCATGGCTGGCGGGCGGCTCTGGCAGATCCTGTCTGGTTGGCGGCTCTGGCAGATCCTGTCTGGTTGGCGGCTCTGGCAGATCCTGTCTGGTTGGCGGCTCTGGCAGATCCTGACTGACGAATGGCTCTAGCGGCTCCTGACTGACGAACGGCTCTGACGGCTCGGGACAGACGGGCGGCTCTAATGGCTCTGTGCAGACGGATGGCTCAGATGGCGCTGGGTAGACGGATGGCTCAGATGGCGCTGGGTAGACGGATGGCTCAGATGGCGCTGGGTAGACGGATGGCTCAGATGGCGCTGGGTAGACGGATGGCTCAGATGGCGCTTGGTAGACGGATGTCTCAGATGGCGCTTGGCAGACGGATGGCTCTGGCTGATCCTGTCTGGCGGAAGGCTCTGGCTGATCCTGTCTGGCGGAAGGCTCTAGCGGCTCCTGTCTGGCGGAAGGCTCTAGCGGCTCATGGCAGACGGGCGGCTTTGAAGGCTCAGTCCAGACGGGCAGTTCAGGCGCCGCTGGGCAGACGGCAGACTCTGGCCGGCTGAGACGCACTATAGGCCTGGTGCGTGGCGCCGGAACTGGAGGTACCGGGCTAAGGACACGCACCTTTAGGCTAGTGCGGGGAGCAGCAACAGGACGCACAGGACTCTGGGGACACACAGGAGGCTTGGTGCGTGGTGTAGGCACTGGTGGTAATGGGCTGGAGACACGCACCATAGGGCTAGTGCGTGGAGGAGGAACAGGGCTCTGGAAACGCACTGGAAGCCTGGTGCGTGGTGTAGGCACTGGTGGTACTGGGCTGGGGCGGGGAGGTGGCGCCGGAAATACCGGACCGTGCAGGTGTACTGGCTCCCTTGAGCACCGAGCCTGCCCAACCTTACCTGGTTGTATGCTCCCCGTCGCCCGACCAGTGCGAGGAAGTGGAATAACCCGCACCGGGCTATGTAGGCGAACCGGGGACACCATGCGTAAGGCTGGTGCCATGTAAACCGGCCCGAGGAGACGCACTGGTGGCCAGATATGTAGAGCCGGCTTCATGGCACTTGGCTCAATGCTCAATCTAGCCCTACCAGTGTGGGGAGGTGGAATAACCCGCACCGGGCTATGCACACGTACAGGAGACACCGTGCGCTCTACTGCGTAACACGGTGTCTGCCCGTACTCCCGCTCTCCACGGTTAGCCTGGGAAGTGGGCGCAGGTCTCCTACCTGCCCTCGGCCCACTACCTCCTATCCCCCCCCCAATACATTTTTGGGTAGTACTCACGGGCTTCCAGCCTTGCCTCCGTGCTGCCTCCTCATATCGCCTCCTCTCGGCTTTCGCTGCCTCCAGCTCTTCACGAGGGAGGCGATATTCTCCCGGTTGTGCCCAAGGTCCTTTTCCATCCAATATCTCCTCCCATGTCCATGAATCCTGTGTAGGTGGGTCCTGTTGCTGTTTCACACGCTGCTTGGTCCTTTGGTGGGTAATTCTGTCACGATCGTCGTAGTGAGGAGAAGAAGTGGACCAAGGCGCAGCGTGTGAGAAATACATCTTCCTTTTAATTTTGATGACGAAGACGTAACACGAAAAGAAACACTCTTACAAAAAACTAACAAAACAAACGACCGTGAAGCTATGAACGTAGTGCACACACAGGCAACAAACGTATAACATAGACAATTACCCACAAATACATGATGCCTATGGCCACCTTAAATATGGCTCCCAATCAGAGACAAATGAAAAACATCTGTCTCTGATTGAGAACCACTCAGGCAACCATAGACATACCTAGACACATTCACTCAACCATAGACTTCCCTAGAAACATTCACTCAACACAAACCCATACACTCTAACAAATCCCCCTAGACACTACAACCACCCAAGACAAGACAAGACAAAAACACAAACATACCCCATGTCACACCCTGACCTAACTAAAATAATAAAGAAAACAAAGAATACTAAGGCCAGGGCGTGACACATGGGTTATAAACTATGAAACACACCTTTCTCCCTCCACTATATAAGCCCTTGACGAAAATGTAACCTCCTGTTCCGGGTACATTAGGATGACGGTCCGATGTCAGAAGGATTCAGATAATAACTACAGAACGGAGCCAAACTCAGCGTGAGCTTTGGTTGCGAATGGTATGAACTTTGAACTCTTATTCGCCACAGAAGTGATACCTCCTAGCCGTTGAGTTAGCAGCGGCCACTGTAAACGTGGGCTAGGAACGTACGGAAAGTTTATCCCGTCTACCACACAACGACGACACCAGAACATATCCCGTTCACCACCAGAGACACTCTTCAAAGGACTAAGGACTATGTTGGGCAACACGGCCTTCCATCTACCACCAACCTATTGAAACGCAGCTCAGAGTAAATATTTATTGCATTTTCCTTTTCCAAATGGGTGGTAATTTAGAATGCATAAGATTCTGTATTTACGATAGAGTAGCTGCCTACGGCTCGATAGAGACATCGCTTCTCCCTTTGTTCTTCAGTCTTCCCGCTCTTTCACTCAAACCCAATCTCCTTATCTTTGTGTAACCAGCTGTCTTATCTGTTCCGTCTGCTAGGGATGTTTTCCTTTATGACATAATTTGTAATCAAGATATATTTCATTCTGTGTATATGTAATTCTGTTTGATTAGTTAGGTATTTAGTACTTAAATAATTAAACCCAATTTTGTATTGCTGATTCATCTTGTTAGCCAGGGTTTGTGAAGATAACCAAAAATGTACAACTTTCAGATGAGACTGAAATAAGGTGACGATTAATATTGACTGCTATTGATGTAAAATATTACTAGGTCTTTCAGAGTTTATTCGGAAGATAACTGCTCTATAAATATTATTTCATGGTGCCCCGACTTTCTAGTTAATTACATTTACATGATTAACTCAATCAGGTAATATTATTTACATAGAAAGGATTTTATAGAATAGCATGTCATATCACTTAATCCAACATAGCCAAAGACACGACAACACCATCACACCTCCTCCTCCATGCTTCACAGTGGGAACCACAGATGTGGAGATCATCCGTTCACCTACTCTGCATCTCACAAAGACACAGCGGCTGGAACCAAAAATCACAAATTTCGACTCATCAGACCAAAGGACAGATTTCCACAGATCTAATGTCCATTGGTCGTGTTTCTTGGCCTAAGCAAGTCTCTTCTTATTATTGGTGTCTTTAGTAGTGGTTTCTTTGCAGAAATTCGTTCATGGTGGCCTGATTCACGCATTCTCCTCTGAACAGTTGATGTTGAGATGTGTCTGTTACTTGAACTCTGTGAAGCATTTATTTGGGCTACAATATGAGGTGCAGTTATTTCTAATGAATTTGTCCTCTGCAGCAGAGGTAACTCTGCGTCTTCCAATCCTATGGCGGTCTCTTGAGAGACAGTTTCATCATAGTGCTTGATGGTTTTTGCGACTGCAATTGAAGAAACTTTCAAAGTTCTTGACATTTTCCTCACTGACTGACCTTCATGTCTTAAAGTAATGATGGACATTTTCTCTTTGCTTATTTGAGTTGTTCTTGCCATAATATGGACTTTAACAAATAGGGACATTTTCTGTACACCACACCTAGCTTGTCACAACACAACTGATTGGCTTTAAGAAGGAAAAAAAATCCTCAAATTAACTTTAAACAAGGCACACATATTAATTGAAATGCATTCCAGGTGACTACCTCCTGAAGCTGGTTGAGAGAATGCCAAGAGTGTGCAAAGCTGTCATCAAGGCAAAGAGTGTCTACTTTAAAGAATCTCAAATATAAATATATTTTGATTTGTTTAACACATTTTTGCTTACTACATGATTCCATATGTGTTATTTCATAGTTTCGATGTCTTCACTATTATTGTACAATGTAGAATATAGTCAAAATATATAAAAACCCTGGAATGAGTAGGTGTATGTATTGTATTTATATAGTACTGTATTTATATATCTTTATTTTCAGTTATAATGGAAAACGAAGAGTTATGGATGCTGGATACCCACGGTACATCAGTGATGACTGATGGCACAATACTTGTCACGTTCGTTAGAATAAATATCGGACCAAGGCACAGCGGATGTTGAGTTCCACATAATTTAATGATTAACCTGTTGAGGACAAGGGGGTGCTGTTTTCACTTTTGGAGAAAATCGTATGATTTTTAAACGGCCTCGTACTCAATTCTTGCTCGTACAATATGCATATTATTATTACTATTGGATAGAAAACAGTCTCTAGTTTCTAAAAACGTTTGAATTATTTCTCTAAGTGAAACAGAACTCCTTTTACAGACCATTTCCTAACCGGAAGTGAGATTTCCAAAAGCGAACTCTCTCTTCAGGAGCTTGTCTATAAAAGGGCATGTCACTTATGACTGTAGAAACACGTCATATGCCTTTGCCTGGATGTAATGCGGAAGTGAGAGAAAAAATCAGTTGATTATCTCGACCAGGGACTGAACACAACGTCTTGGACTGAGACGTGCGCACTTTTATTTATTTTCTGGGCGCGAAGTCTGACCTGTACTCGGCTCATTGAAGAACCTTTTTAAAGGTGAATATGATCTCTGGCTTCGATTTTCTTTGATACATGTCACAATATCATCTTAAAGTATGTTTTTTCAATATAGTTTAATTATATTATTGAAATTTATTCTGGACTTTAGACGAGATGCGACGCAAGAATTGGTTCAAGAACGAGAGGCTAGCAATGCTAGCTAATGGTGCTTGCTAATTCTGAGGGAAATCGTTCGTTATGGATCCAAATAAAGTCGGTTCTGAACAAAGGACCCCTTGGAGAACATTCTGATGGAAGATCCACAAAGATAAGGACCCAATTTGGGATGCTTTTTCATATATATCTGTCGAACTGTGCTATGCTACCGTTTGACTAGAAGCAATGCTGCTGTGTGCTAGCTATTGTAGTAAGCTAATATAACGATATATTGTGTTTTCGCTGTAAAACACTTCAAAAATCGGAAATATTGGCTCTGTTCACAAGATCTTATTCTTTCATTAGCTATCCACCATATATTGTTCTGAAATGTTTTATGATGTGTAATTAGTAGTTGACGTTGGTGTCTGTATTTTCTCTGGCTACTGCCGTGCGATTTCTGACTGTAGCTGTGATGGTGGCTATGATGGTAGCAGTAATGTAAAACTGATTTATAGCTAAAATATGCACATTTTTCGAACAAAACATAGATTTATTGTGTAACATGTTATAGGACTGTCATCTGAGGGAGTTTTTTCTAGGTTATTTAGGTTGGTTCTAGGTTGGTTCTAGGTTAGTTAGGTTAGCTACTTGCATGCTACCGTTGCTGTGAAAAACTGTCGGTCTGTCTTTTGTATTTGGTGGTGAACTAACATAAATATATGTGGTGTTTTCGCTGTAAAACACTTCAACAATCGGAAATATTGTCTGTATTCACAAGATATTTGTCTTTCATTAGCTATCCACCATATATTTGTCTGAAATGTTTAATGATGTGTAATTAGGTAGTTGGTGTCTGTATTTACTCTGGCTACTCCCGTGCGATTTCTGACTGTAGCTATGATGGTAGCAGTAATGTAAAACTGATTTATAGCTAAAATATGCAATTTTTTTGAACAAAACATAGATTTATTGTGTAACATGTTATAGGACTGTCATCTGAGGTAGTTTTTTCTAGGTTATTTAGGTTGGTTCTAGGTTAGTTAGGTTGGCTTGTGCATGCTACATGCAGCCTACTTGTGCTGTGAAAAATGTCTGTCTGTCTTTTTTTATTTGGTGGTGACCTAACATAAATATATGTGGTGTTTTCTCTGTAAAACATTAAAAAAATCGGACATGTTGGCTGGATTGACAAGATGTTTATCGTTCAAATGCTGTATTGGACTTGTTAATGTGTGAAAGTTAAATATTTCAATTTTGTTTTTTGAATTTGCCGCTCTGCCTTTTCAATGGAATGTGGGAGGAGTGCCGCTAGCGGCACCCGTGGCCTCAACAGGTTTTAAAGTGAAACTTAGCAAAGACAAAAACAAACAAACAAACT
This sequence comes from Salvelinus alpinus, assembly GCF_045679555.1. Classification (NCBI taxonomy): domain Eukaryota; kingdom Metazoa; phylum Chordata; class Actinopteri; order Salmoniformes; family Salmonidae; genus Salvelinus; species Salvelinus alpinus. The sequence goes on from NC_092107.1 coordinate 23,885,010, forward strand.
AACAAAGAACCGTGACTACAGAGATGCTACGTGCACTAACAGTGAATATGACAGTGAATATAACTGTTTGCATAATTCTAACATGTTGAGTTCAGTCCAATGTATTGGGTTGCCTGTAAGGAAAACATTTTGGAAATATTTGAAGGTTCATGAATCAATACCGTGAGAAAGGAATGTGTTACATAATACCAACATGCTCCCAGCACATCAGGCAGAAATTAGTGGGTGAGTTTCTATGGCTAATTTCATAAACATTTCCTAAATCACATATTTCAGTTCAGACATCTACAAGTACGGTTGAGATTGTAATGAAGATATCAAACCAGACCGAGAGTATCTATGTTATTGGAGCTGTGTGCCAATTGACACATTACGACTAAGGGAGGACAACACTGCCTATTTGACACGTGCAATTCAACAGGTCAGCCAAATAACTCCAGTAAAGTTAGTCCAAATAACTCTAGTCTAATCCAATTGTTGTTTAAAAATCATGGCCAAAATAAGGCCATATGTCTTTTGGAAATATTAGAAAGACGATTGACGTGCAAAAGTCTAGCCTGCGTGCAGGAAACAATATACTTGGTAACCAAAGGAACAAGCCCAGTGTTGACAGGTAGGGCTATAGGACATCCCTTTATCCTGTTTCACACTCTTAAGACCTGGATTGAGGTAAACAAGATATAGTTCAGGTTTTTCCATAGAGTAATTATTCTTACCACACACCTCATGGTAATAGCTGCAGGTAGAACTGCTGCAACTGCAGGATTGAGGGCTTGGAAACCATGTGATTCACCACAGACCTTAAGCAGGCTCTTATCTATAAAGCCATGGGCTGTAAAGAGCTTGTTCATTTAAAGATGGAGTGGCTCTGGCCCTGGATCCAAGTGCTGTGCTTTCTAGTGCTCACAGACCTGTTGTGGACTTTACCCATCTCTAAGGAACAATGGCCAAGCCTTGAGGACATGGAACTGGCTGAGGTTTGTGTCTTCATCCACTCTTTAGAAAATCTTCTGAAAAATCCTATCTCTAGAAAAAAAAAACTGTATTGGAATACATTGATTGTGTTTTGACTATTTGCCCAGGTATTGCAATTCTAGTTATTGTCTGTTTTTCAATGGTAAATGTTGAGTACATTTATTAGGTGCACTTTAGAACAACTTAAAGTTAAGACTACTTTAGGTCAAGCAAAATCTGTCGTCTTCTGGACAACTTAAAGTTGTGCCTACTTTAGGACAAATAAGACTTATTTGTCCTTATAAGAGAAGTGACCTGCTATCAGTCTAAGTTTGGTTAGTAACCAGCTGTATGATAGGGTTACCTGAGGAGGTTCTACCACATGAGCCCCAGCAGTGGCCCCCGGCCCCGTAATAGGAGGGCCACAGCCACCTCAGCCCTGGGGGAAAAGATCAGGGAGATGCAGGGTTTCTTTAGTCTGAAGCAGACTGGCAGACTGGATCTACAGACACTCTCTGTGATGAGGAAGCATAGGTGTGGAGTGCCTGACGTGGAAAACTACAGCTTTTACCCTGACCAGATCAAGTGGAAGAATCACACCATCACATACAGGTGCATATTATTATCTGTTATCTGTTATCTGTCTAGTATCGGTTGTCGGTCACAATGTCTTCTTTTTGCTGACAAATGTCTTCCATCTGTGTTATCCATCTTGTTGTACCATTTTTTTATCCCTTGCCACACAGGATGCCTTTTGCCTCTAGCCAGGCCGTCATTGTAAATAACAATTTGTTCTAGAAAAAAGAAGTGTGTAGGTGCCACGCGCACCAGTTTGAGTGTTTCAAGAACTGCAACGCTTCTGGATTATGCTCAACAGTTTCCCATGTGTATCAAGAATAGTCCACCACCCAAAGGACATCCAGCCAACTTGACACAACTGTGGGAAAATTTGGAGTCAACATGGGCCAGTATCCCTGTGAAACGCTTTCGGCACCTTGTAGAGTCCACACCCCAATGATTTGAGGCTGTTCTGAGGGAAAAATGGGGTACAACTCAATATTAGGAAGGTATTCCTGTTTTGTACACTGTGTATAAAAGGAATGACATAATCCCCAAAATTAACCATGTTTTCATCATAACATCACAGTTTTGTTTCATCACTGAATTGTATAGTGGTTCAAGCGTTGGGCCAGTAACCAAAAGGTTGCTGGATCGAATCCCTGAGCTGGCAAGGTAAAAATCTGTCGTTCTGCCCCTGAGCAAGGCAGTTAACCCACTGTTCCCCAGGCGCCGAAGACGTCGATGTCGATTATGGCTGCCCCCCGCATCTCTATGATTTAGAGGGGTTAAATGTGGAAGACACATTTCAGTTGAATGCATTCAGTTGTTCAACTGACTAGGTACCCCCCTTTCCCTTTTAAAACCAGACATCTGCCAATAGATTACCAGCTCACTGGATTTAACTAGCCCTGTTTTTTAATGCTTTCTTTCAGGCTGCTTCATGTTTTTCTGTGTTGTCTGTGTGCCAATGACCTGCAGGATTGATCAGTACACCCCTGACCTTACACAGGAGGAGGTGGATACCTCATTCCGTTTGGCCCTGAAGATCTGGAGTGACGCGGCCCCACTGAAGTTCATCAAGGTCAACCACGACAAGGCAGACATCATCCTCTCTTTCGCCAAAAAAAGTATTCTGACCCTGAATCATTCTCCGTTCAGTTCTGCGTATTTTCTAATAGAGGTGGTAGAGAATGTATGTGGCTGCATGTGAGGTTTTAACTGTGCTATAATTATATACTTACTGGAGCCAGTTTCCAGGTACATGACTGATAATCCATCTCTCTCCATCCATCCATCACAGCTCACGGAGACTTCTTTCCCTTTGACGGCCCCAAGGGTGTTCTGGCCCACGCCTTTGCGCCAGGGGAGGACATGGGGGGAGATGTGCACTTTGACGAGGACGAAATCTGGACGATGGGGCATTCCAAGCTAGGTAGGGCCACTGTTACAAGCATAACATGATCTGAATTTATTTTATAAAACACAAAGAATTAGGATTCAAAATATGGTTGTAGACAAACATTTTCTTATGGGATGCTGTTTTAGGTTACAACCTGTTCACTGTTGCGGCCCATGAGTTAGGCCACTCCCTGGGCCTCTCCCATTCCAAAGACCCCTCATCTCTCATGTACCCCAACTACAATTATTACAATGGAGCACAGTACACACTGCCACGAGATGACGCACTGGGAATCCAGACGCTGTATGGTAAGTAGAAATCCGCAATAACATAATTATCACACGGTACATTTTTGGGTGGATTTCCATCTAAACATTGGAGACTTTGCTTTTATTTCCAAGGCAAGCCAGTCAGAAAACAGGATCCACCAAACCTTCCTAAGAAGTGTGATCCCAACTTCTCTGTTGATGCAGTGGCAGTGTTCGGGAAGGAAATTGTGTTCTTTAAAAACAGGTAAAGGAGTTTTGAATTATGCAATATAATTTTTACAGTATAGGTTCTTATTTGCCCCAACACAGTGGTTTGTTTCCCTCCAGGTACATGTGGTTGAGGACAACATGGACGACATACTGGAACCGTCTGAGCGAGGGCCCCAGCAGCACATACCTCCCCAGCATCTACTCTGCTGTGGACGCGGCCTATGACATCCCTGCCAAAGGCGTGGCATATGTCTTCGCTGGTAATGTGCAGTCTGATCGTCTCAAAGGCCTCACTTAGGCTTCGCAGCATGACAGGGCTAGATTTTAAACAGAACGTTGTTTCAAAGAACCACTGGACCTAAATTATAGCCCTGCGTCAAAATTGTCGCACTGTATGCAAGAAACTCACAAAGCTCATTGGCATCTGGCAGTTCTTGTTGTATGTTTTCATAGGGTTCCAAAAGCAGTGAAAGTGCTCTGTGTTTCAGGTCCTAAGTACTGGGTGGTTCGACAGCTTAAGATGAAAAGCCACTTTGGCTCCATATATGACTATGGATTCCCAGCCAGAGTAAGGAACATTGACGCTGCTGTTCATATCAGTGAATATGGAAAAACCTTCTTCTTCATAGGACACGATTACTACAGGTAAACAGCCTCAAACAAAAAGTTTTTTTGGTAAATGACAAACATAAAGTGAACGGTTATTACAGTATAATACAATATACTGTTGCAGAAAATATACTGTTCCCAAGTCCACTGTTTAGGTAAGAGCAGTATGTTTTCACTGTAGCAATGTTTTGATGAATAGGCATTCCAGCTCCTGAGAGGCAAAGCCTGCCATCTAGTGTTTAACAATGAGACATTTGTTAGAAAGGAACTGCACATAAGCTATCCGTCATTTATTTATAAGTTCAATGTTTATTTGTTATCTATTGTACAGATACGATGAACACAGACGTAGGATGGATCCAGGATTTCCAAGAAACATCCAGACAGACTGGCCAGGTATTGGGAGGAGGGTTGATGCTGCATTTGAGTTTCAAGGTAGCCTATAAAACACTTCACCATGTCACCTTGCCTTAAATTGCATACATTTTAATATCATGACACGTTTGTGTTATCTTGATTACTATGCCCACTTTAACAAAACATGATCATATCTTCTCATCAACAGGTACTATATATCTCTTCAGTGGAACAAAGGCATACAACTATGACTACAGACAGAACCGGGTGCTGAATCGAATCCTAGCCAATGCATGGCTGGGCTGCTAACATATCTGTCAAAGACACTAGATGTGACCCTACCTACAGACACTCTTATACAGAGCAACTTACATAAGCAATTCGATTTAAGTACATTGCTCAAGGGCACATCGACAGATCTGTTTCACCAATTTGGGTCGGGGCTATGAACCAGCGACCTTTTGGTATCTGGCCTAACGCTCTAACCGCTAGGCTACCTGTCTCTGTTACAAAGCTTGTTACCGACCTAGCCCAACTTTGAAAGAACATCTGACAAGAGTGTACCTGCTCAATCAATTGAACATATCCTGAAGTATACCTTAGGGATATGAGTATGCCAGATTTTATACGTAGCAATCGGTTTATTGTCCCTGCACAAACACGTCTTTTGTAGCTTTGATGCAAATATCAAGAATTGCTGTTCAAAGTAGTTTATTTATTAGATTTTTTAAATCGGATTAATTGAATCTTGTATTGAGTAAGATTAATGTGCAGTATATAAGTACCTCAGGGCTACCTCACCTAGCATGAACCAAGATGACTCACCAGCTGAATGTTGATAACAGTGTTGCAAGAAGTGAAATTGCATCATCAAGCAACCATCTTCAAGGCCATTTCACTTAAATCCTTGTGGTATCTTACTGTATGGGTACAGAACATAAATTACACATGGATTAATTGTATTATAATGTAGTAACATGTTATGCTTTGAAATGTATTGTAATAAAAAAATATTTTGAAGTTTGATTGTTAAAACTTCTTAGGGCTGCAATCCCGTTAACGGGATCGATATGACAACAGCCAGTGAAAGTGCAGGGCTCCAAATTCAAACAGAAATCTCATAATTAAAATTCATTAAGCATACAAGTATTTCACATCATTTTAAAGATACACTTCTTGTTAATCCCACCACAGTGTCCGATTTCAAAAAAGCTTTACAGCGAAAGCACCACAAACGATTATGTTAGGTCACCACCAAATCACAGAAAAACACAGCCATTTTTCCAGCCAAAGACAGGAGTCACAAAAAGCAGAAATAGAGATAAAATGAATCACTAACCTTTGATGATCTTCATCAGATGACACTCATAGGACTTCATGTTACACAATACATATATGTTTTGTTCGATAAAGTTCATATTTATATCCAAAAACCTCCATTTACATTGGCGCCATGTTCAGAAATGCCTTCAGAATATCCGGAGAAATTGCAGAGAGCCACATCAAATAACAGAAATACTCATCATAAACTTTGAAGAAAGATACATGTTTTACATAGAATTAAAGATAAACTTGTTCTTAATGCAACCGCTGTGTCAGATTTCAAAAAAGCTTTACGGCAAAAGCACAATATTCAATAATCTGAGAACAGCGTTCTGCCACAAAAGCAAGCCATACAGTTACCCGCTAAATTGTGGAGTCAGCAAAAGTCATAAATAGCATTATCAATCTTCACTTACCAATCCCAGGACTCCCACTTCCATAAGAAATGTTTGTTTTGTTCAGTATTGTCCATAATTTATGTCCAAATAGCTACTTTTGTTAGCGCGTTTGGTAAACAAGTCCAAAGTCACGAAGCGCGTTCACTAAAAGCAGACGAAATGTCAAAAAGTTCCGTAACAGTCAGTAGAAAGATGTCAAACGATGTATTGAATCAATCTTTAGGATGTTTTTAACATAAATCTTCAATAATGTTCCAACCGGAGAATTCCTTTGTCTTCAGAAATGCGATAGAACAGAGCTCGCTCTCACATGAAAAAAAGCTTTACGGCAAAAGCACATAAAAAAAGCGCATGGTCAGAGCATGGTCAGCTCATGGCAGACCTTACTCATTCCACTCTCATTCTGCCCCACTTCACAGGTGAAGCATCCGACAATGTTCTAAAGACTGTTGACATCTAGTGGAAGCCGTAGCAAGTGCAAACTGACCCATATCCCCCTGTGTATTCGATAGGCGATGAGTTGAAAACCTACAAAACTCAGATTTCCCACTTCCTGGTTGGATTTGTTTCTCAGGTTTTTGCCTGCCATATGAGTTCTGTTATACTCACAGACATCATTCAAACAGTTTTAGAAACTTCAGAGTGTTTTCTATCCAATACTAATAATAATATGCATATATTAGCAACTGGGACTGATGAGCAGGCAGTCTACTCTGGGCACCTCTGGGCACCTTTTCATCCAAGCTACTCAATACTGCCCCTGCAAGCAAAACAAGTTTTAATAAATGTGCTTACATTGATTGATCAAAGATATTCAAACTAACCACCGTTTTATCCTTACAATGTTAACTTATGTGTACCTACAGTATGCCTAAACCTCACTCTAACAATCACCCAAAACTCTACACACCACCTCCAACAATGTTATCAGGAGAACGATCCCTCTTCCTTGAGGATAGGAGTTTGTCCAAAAGTTTACAGGAATATTCAAGAGCACAAAGCTTACCTTGGCATCTCACTCATGTTCTGAATGGAACCATGTACACCCCAAGACTGTTAGGGATCATTCAAAAGAGAATGTGGACAGGGCAGAGTGATAGAGAAAGAGAGGGAGTCTCCCCTCTGCATTGCCACAGGTTTGTAAATTGTCTTTATACGGGTTCCGCAGTCCTGTTTCTGGCCTGTTTGGGTCTGTCAGGCTGCCCCCGCCAGCGCTCCAGAGCTCCAAACATCACCAGAGGACGACAAGACAGTCACTGAGGTAATTTATCTGAAGAATTGCATCACATGGCTCAGTATGTTGCTACCCGTATCGTATCTCAGAATACGGCGGGAAAATACTTGTTAGCCTACTTGTTATGCTTGTACTGTTTCGCATGAGATTCCTAATAGGGATGAGAAAACAGCGTGTTTAAAATGTTGTCTCTAATCCTCCTCCAACACCAGGACTATCTGTCTCAATACTACACAGATGTGAGGTTGACAAACTCAACTTCCCAAAGTATTATCAAGCTTGACTTCAACAAGAGCCTGGAGGCCATGCAGGCACTCTTTGGCCTGGAGGTCACTGGGGTTCTGGACAAAAACACTCTGGAGGTGATGAAGGAGTCCAGGTGTGGAGTGTCTGACATCAGCAGATATGGACACTCCACAGGAAACCAAAATGGGAGAAGAACACTGTTACCTACAGGTATAGTGAAAGCTCTGAATGTAGACGAGCACTTTGACTGCTTTTGAAATGCATTAAGTTTGACACCTATAATCAAGGAAAAGAATATGGTATTCATGGTTCATTGTTGATCATCTGCTAACAATGTCAAAACCGTTGTTGCCCAGCCTGGGTCATTGTGCAATGCCTACACTGCAGGAGTAAAATGGGTACCTTTTACTTGTCAGGTAATGTCAATGAGTGAGTGCTGAATGACTTGTGTTTGACAAAATCACTCAGTACACACCAGACCCGAGGCAATGATGTACGTAGATGCAACTATAGCCCAGGACTTCTAGATCTACGGTGATGTAATCCCTCTGGACTTCAAACAGGTCTACACTGACACTGCCTACATCATGATCCTCTTCAAAGGTGGATGTGAGTATGGACTATGACAATGGTATTGACTCAATACCATCACTATACACTACTGATGAACATCTTAAATCTTGCTTGTCTAAACACAGATCATACAGACTTCTATCCTTTTGATGGGCCAAATGCTGTCTTAGCCCATTCCAACTCCCCTGGACAGAACCAAGGTGGGGACACACACTTTGATGACGATGAAACCTGGACACTGAGCCAGAGGGGTGACCATCTGAACACACAACACTATTTAAGATATAGTGTAGCCCGATTCACCGATTCAACACACTCACATGTAATGTTGTCCTCAGGAGTGAATCTGCTGTTGGTGTTGGTCCCCATGAGTTTGGTCATCCTCTGGGGCTGAACCACTCCAGGGACCGGAGAGCTCTGATGTTCCCCACCTATCAATATGTCAACACCAATGGATACACACTGCCTGATGATGACAGACATGGGGTCCAAGCCCTAAATGGTCATCAAACACATTGACAGCATTTCTATAGAATAATTCTGTTCACTGTATGTGTTTTTTATTACCATCTTTATGGAATCCAATTGATATGTTTATGCGATGTGTGTTATCTTAAAGGTATCCGTACACCTGATCCCAAGCTACACCCAAGCCAGAACCCAAACCAGAACACGAGGAGCCAACAGAGAACCCCAAGTTGGATCCCAAACCGGATCCCATGCGAGACCCCAGACCCAACGCCGAAGACAAGCAGTGCAACCGGGACCTGGTGTTTGACGCAGCCTCCTCCATCAGTGAGGACCTGTGGGTGAGTTGGAGCCTTTTGATCATTATCTTGTAAGAACTGATTCTCTGTCATTATAGGTACTATTGGCAGAAGAGCACGGCTGTCCAATGAATTAGACTGACAAGTGAGCTCGAGATGGGCTCAGATGAACTATGTCGATGCTGCCTATGAACTCTCAGCTAAAGATGTTGTGTATCTGTTTTAAGGTACAGCAATGACAGGAACGTCAAAAGCACAAAACATAACAGCTAATGATTTGTGCACTCCCACTCCCACTCTCAAACTCTCTCTCGTACAAACAGTATTTACTTTGCCTCATATTTCCACAGGTGACAAATACTGGGGAATAAGGACTTATGCAAAGACAATCCTCCCTGGCTATCCAAAGTCAATCTCCAACTTGGGCTTCCACTCATCAGTGACTAAGGGAAAACCTTATTTGTGGGCAACACAAATGTTTGGAACATGGTTTAATTAGACGCCAATAATTGATATGTCATGCATTTTTCTGTATGATAATATGCATCTTTAGATTTATTAAAAAAAGTATAATTTGATTGATATTATGTTTCAGCTTTGATGAGGAAAGATGCCAAATGCACTATTGATATCCCCAATCCATAACTCAGGATTTTCCAGGCATTGACTCCAAAGTGGACGCTGTCTTTCAGAACTTTGATGATAATTTACTGTAAAACTATATTTATTATTATTACATACATGAGTTAATAAAGCATTCAGCACAACTTTTTTTTACTGATGAATCCAATGTTTTATCCTTTAGGTTACCCTCTGGAGAGCCTTGCGGTTGAGGGCGGTGCAGTTGAAGTACCAGGCGGTGATACAGCCCGAAAGGATGTCTCAATTGTGCATCTATAAAAGTTTGTCATTGTTTTACGTGACAAGCCAAACTTTTCAGCCTCCTGAGGTTGAAGAGGCGCTGTTGCCTTCTTCACCACACTGTCTGTGTGGGTGGACCATTTCAGTTTGTCTGTGATGTGTGTATGCCGAGGAACTTAACTTCCCAAGTTCTCCACTACTTTACTGTCGATTTGGATAGGGGGGTGCTCCCTCTGCTGTTTCCTGAAGTCCACGATCATCTCCTTTGTTTTGTTGACGTTGAGTGAGAGGTTGTTTTCCTGACTATTGAGTTGGAGGCGTGCATGGCCACGCAGTCATGGGTGAACAGGGAGTACAGAAGGGGGCTGAGCACGCACCCTTGTGGTGCCCCAGTGTTGAGGATCAGCTACGTGGAGATGTTGTTTCCTACCTTCACCACCTGGGAGCGGCCCGTCAGAAAGTCCAGGACCGAATTGCACAAGGCGGGGTTGAGACCCAGGGCCTCAAGCTTAATGATGAGCTTGGAGCAGGTATTCCCAACCTGGGGTACGCTTACCACCAGCGGTAGCTCAATGCCGTCTGGGGTAAGCCAAATAAACTTGTGATTCACATTTTAAAAAACTAAAAAAATTATTTATACTGTAAATAAATATTCATTTTTATTACATACATGAGTTTATAAAGCATTCAGCACAACGTTTTTTACTGATAAAGCCATTTTATTCTCCTATAGGAAACCTTTACTTCTCAGATGGTCCAAGGCAGAGTGAGTACTATTGGGTGATACATGTTCTCCTGAACTACGGCTGGCTGGATTGCTGCTAAGATACTACTACTATTTAATTAGGCAAGTCAGTTAAGAACAAATACTTATTTACAATGACAGCCTAGGAATTGTGGGTTAACTTCCTTGTTCAGTGGCAGAATTACAGATCTTTAGCTTGTCAGCTCAAGGATTCAATCTAGCAACCTTTCGGTTACTGGCGCAACGCTCTAACCAATAGGCTACCAGCTGCACATTGATAATACGATTTAGTTCTATATGTTCCCACAAAAAAATTACAAACTGCAGTATTTCGCTAATTTTCTATCTCTGTAAATAATTTCGGAACTGTTGTAGTCCTACCACTGTGTTTCTTGCTTGTCTATCACTACAAACGAAGATAAAGCGGTTATAGAGTGTGTGTATGTGTCACGGATCCCTCCGGACCTTTCATCACGCACACCTGTCCCCTATTCGCACTGATTAGTATTTGTATATACAGTGGGGAGAACAAGTATTTGATACACTGCCGATTTTGCAGGTTTTCCTACTTACAAAGCATGTAGAGGTCTGTCATTTTTATCATAGGTACACTTCAACTGTGAGAGACGGAATCTAAAACAAAAATCCAGAAAATCACATTGTATGATTTTTAAGTAAATAATTTGCATTTTATTGCATGACATAAGTATTTGATCACCTACCAACCAGTAAGAATTCCGGCTCTCACAGACCTGTTAGTTTTTCTTTAAGAAGCCCTCCTGTTCTCCACTCATTACCTGTATTAACTGCACCTGTTTGAACTCGTTACCTGTATAAAAGACACCTGTCCACACACTCAATCAAACAGACTCCAACCTCTCCACAATGGCCAAGACCAGAGAGCTGTGTAAGGACATCAGGGATAAATTGTAGACCTGTACAAGGCTGGGATGGGCTACAGGACAATAGCCAAGCAGCTTGGTGAGAAGGCAACAACTGTTGGCACAATAATTAGAAAATGGAAGAAGTTCAAGATGACGGTCAATCACCCTCGGTCTGGGGCTCCATGCAAGATCTCACCTCGTGGGGCATCAATGATCATGAGGAATGTGAGGGATCAGCCCAGAACTACACGGCAGGACCTGGTCAATGACCTGAAGAGAGCTGGGACCACAGTCTCAAAGAAAACCATTAGTAACACACTACGCCGTCATGGATTAAAATCCTGCAGCGCACGCAAGGTCCCCCTGCTCAAGCCAGCGCATGTCCAGGCCCGTCTGAAGTTTGCCAATGACCATCTGGATGATCCAGAGGAGGAATGGGAGAAGGTCATGTGGTCTGATGAGACAAAAATAGAGCTTTTTGCTCTAAACTCCACTCGCCGTGTTTGGAGGAATAGAAGGATGAGTACAACCCCAAGAACACCATCCCAACCGTGAAGCATGGAGGTGGAAACATCATTCTTTGGGGATGCTTTTCTGCAAAGGGGACAGGACGACTGCACCGTATTGAGGGGAGGATGGATGGGGCCATGTATCGCGAGATCTTGACCAACAACCTCCTTCCCTCAGTAAGAGCATTGAAGATGGGTCGTGGCTGGGTCTTCCAGCATGACAACGACCCGAAACACACAGCCAGGGCAACTAAGGAGTGGCTCCGTAAGAAGCATCTCAAGGTCCTGGAGTGGCCTAGCCAGTCTCCAGACCTGGACCCAATAGAAAATCTTTGGAGGGAGCCGAAAGTCCGTATTGCCCAGCGACAGCCCCGAAACCTGAAGGATCTGGAGAAGGTCTGTATGGAGGAGTGGGCCAAAATCCCTGCTGCAGTGTGTGCAAACCTGGTCAAGAACTACAGGAAACGTATGATCTCTGTAATTGCAAACTAAGGTTTCTGTACCAAATATTCAGTTCTGCTTTTCTGATGTATCAAATACTTATGTCATGCAATAAAATGCAAATTAATTACTTAAAAATCATACAATGTGATTTTCTGGATTTTTGTTTTAGATTCCTTCTCTCACAGTTGAAGTGTACCTATGATAAAAAATTACAGACCTCTACATGCTTTGTAAGTAGGAAAACCTGCAAAATTGTCAGTGTATGAAATACTTGTTCTCCCCACTGTATGTGCCCTTTGTTCACCATGGTGCTGTCCATTATTGTTACAATGTCCATTGGTGCGTGTGAGTACCTGTGCTGTGTGTTTTGGGCCTTCATGCCCTTGTGGATTGCGCAGATCATTACGGGTCTCGTCCCATGCGTTAATCATTGTGTGCATGGGTATTTATACGAGGTACTCCTCACTCTTCTTTTTGGGATTCAACCCTGTGTTTTTGTTACGTGTTTGTTTGGTCTTCGTCCCCGTGCCCTTACATGGCGCGTCGTAATATGTGGTTTAATTAAAAAAAATATTGCGCCTGTCTCCCGAATCATTCATGCCAGCGTGACAGTATGTCTCCTTATAAAAAATATTAATATATATTAAAAAAATATTAATATATTGATGTGTATGAGCTCATCTCTAAAATAGACCTTGGTCTCAGCATGACTCAATAATGGTTAATTACTGTAAATAAGTGATTACTGTCTTTGATTTGTAAGTAATTGCTGTCCTTGGTTTATAACAAATTATGTTCAAATAACTGTTGGATATAATAGATAACTGCCGGGTTATAATTTTTTTTAAATACAAAATACATATAAATAAATATAAATACAAAAAAGTCTTCACATTTTCAAACAGTCCAATTATATTTTCCAACGGGTCAATGCATTTGGGTGATCTTTTTTTCTCGCCTGAGTAGCCTCGTTTCAGTGCCAAAAATAAAATTTAACCATCTAGTGTTCAGCGAAGTAACAACAAAATGTCAAATACAGGTAGCCTAGTCAAATAATTAACATCCAATCACACTAACCTGTTACGTCCGTCGTCAATTGAATGAGACCAAAGCGCAGCGTGGAAAGTGTTCATGATATTTAATACTGAAACACAGACAAAACAACAAAATACAAACGAACGTAAAGCTCTGTAGCGCTAAACAGCAACTATACAAAGGCAAGATCCCACAAACTAGGGTGGAAAACAGGCTGCCTAAGTATGATTCCCAATCAGAGACAACGATAGACAGCTGCCTCTGATTGGGAACTATACACAGCCAACAAAGAAATAGAAAACTAGAATGCCCAACCAAATCACACCCTGACCTAACCAAATAGAGAAATAAAAAGGCTCTCCAAGGTCAGGGCGTGACATAACCGTTACTCTCTCGCGGGAATTCCACTAACGGTCCGTATGTAGCCAAACGTAGCTGCATGCTCATTCCGTTTGCTCGAAAATGTATAAATGGTTAACAAAAGTAAGGCCCGCCTCCATAGAGACACATACTGTACCAGCTATACTGGTAGTACTGCTACTACCAGCAGTACTACACCTGCACCTGTCGACGACACAAGTTGTTCTGCTTCCACAAGCGCATCCAATGCTAGCATCAGTCATTCTACATTTGTTGTTAGCCCAGCTAGCATGGACACTGACAGTTGTGAATCTGATGCAGCCGAAGAGTTACTGCCCCGAACAACAGACATGGACGTTGGACCATCGAAGAGGCACAAATATGATGAGAACTATATTGATTTGGGGTTCACATATATTGGGAGTAGTGCCTTTCCTCAGCCACAGTGTGTTATATGTGCAAAAGTCACAACTCAATGAAACCTTCACTCTTGCGCAGACATTTAGAAACAAAACTAAGCCAAAAATAAGCCACAGGAGTTTTTGAGCGAGAATTAAGATGACTTTTGAGAAGTAAGACATGTATAAAAACAACAAATACCATTAATAAGAAGGGACTAGAAGAGTCTTATATGGTGAGCTACCGAGTGGCAACGACAGGCAAGCCCCATACTATTGTAGAGGACTTAATTATTCCTGCTGCCGCGGATATGGCTGCGACAATGCTGCGGTAAAGGCCCAAAAAACAAAAAAAACACTGTTTCATGACTCATCAGGGACATGGCAGGAAATGTTTTGAAACAATTACTGCTTCGCATACAAGCCAGTGAATTCTATGCCTTACAGATGGATGAGTCAACAGATGTGGCGGGCCTTGCACAGCTTCTGGTATATGTCCGTTACGTTTATGGGGGGTCAATTAAGGAAGACATCCTCTTCTACACACCACTGGAAACCATCAGTATAGATACCAACACATCTTGACCACCAAGTCCATCACCTCTGGTCCATTCTTCACAGGAGCTCCCAGTGATGTCATGAATCCTCTGTTTTTCCATATTTTTCCAAAATCATGGGTAACACCAAAAGCAGACCTTAAGTCTGTGTAGATAGTAGCTGTTTTTCCTTCAGCTTGTTTACATGCTTCTGTCAAAGTCACCAGTTCCGCCGCCCGTGCTGATGTTCCTGCAGGTAACGTGCCTGTCACTATCACATTGTCCACTGTAGTAACTGCCCAGCCTGCCTTCCTCACATCACCCTTCACAATGCTTGAACCGTCTGTATATAAGATAAACTCAGGGTTTTCCAACGAATGACTATAAACCCACCAGAGAGCTGATCGAAAACAACTCATAACAGTCGTGTTCAAGTAATGTGGTGTCTGTAGGATACATCAGAGTAGCTGGATTACATGGTGTCTTTTCAACTATACCAATGTCCCATAGATCTTTACTCACTACTTTAGTAGCATCCATAGCTTCCTTACTAATGGGATATTGTTTTGTGCAAGGTGGGGAAACACCTGTCAAGCACATTGGTTCCATATCCAAAGTTCCTAAATTGTTTTTATTTGCAGTCCAAATTGCATGGTTCTGAACTATAGCCCCCTGCAGTTGCCTAATTTGCCACGTCACCTTCCCTTCAGAAATGTTCAATTTAGAGTCAAGTTGCATAATAACATCAAGGCCTAAAATAGGTTGTTCAAATTAGCCTATCTGATTGCATCAATCTTCATTGGACCAATAGAAATTGATAATGGTTTGGTCTGTTTCATATCTGTCTCCCCCTCCCACTCCTGTTGCTCTCATCTTCTTGCCCATGTCCTGAGGACATATACAGTGGGGAGAACAAGTATTTGATACACTGCCGATTTTGCAGGTTTTCCTACTTACAAAGCATGTAGAGGTCTGTAATTTTTATCATAGGTACACTTCAACTATGAGAGACGGAATCTAAAACAAAAATCCAGAAAATCACATTGTATGATTTTTAAGTAATTAATTTGCATTTTATTGCATGACATAAGTATTTGATACATCAGAAAAGCAGAACTTAATATTTGGTACAGAAACCTTTGTTTGCAATTACAGAGATCATACGTTTCCTGTAGTTCTTGACTAGGTTTGCACACACTGCAGCAGGGATTTTGGCCCACTCCTCCCTACAGATCTTCTCCAGATCCTTCAGGTTTCGGGGCTGTCGCTGGGCAATACGGACTTTCAGCTCCCTCCAAAGATTTTCTATTGGGTTCAGGTCTGGAGACTGGCTAGGCCACTCCAGGACCTTGAGATGCTTCTTACGGAGCCACTCCTTAGTTGCCATGGCTGTGTGCTTCGTGTCGTTGTCATGCTGGAAGACCCAGCCACGACCCATCTTCAATGCTCTTACTGAGGGAAGGAGGTTGTTGGCCAAGATCTTGCGATACATGGCCCCATCCATCCTCCCCTCAATACGGTGCAGTCGTCCTGTCCCCTTTGCAGAAAAGCATCCCCAAAGAATGATGTTTCCACCTCCATGCTTCACGGTTGGGATGGTGTTCTTGGGGTTGTACTCATACTTCTTCTTCCTCCAAACACGGCGAGTGGAGTTAGACCAAAAAGCTCTATTTTTGTCTCATCAGACCACATGACCTTCTCCCATTCCTCCTCTGGATCATCCAGATGGTCATTGGCAAACTTCAGACAGGCCTGGACATGCACTGGCTTAAGCAGGGGGACCTTGCGTCCGCTGCAGGATTTTAATCCATGACGGCGTAGTGTGTTACTAATGGTTTTCTTTGAGACTGTGGTCCCAGCTCTCTTCAGGTCATTGACCAGGTCCTGCCGTGTAGTTCTGGGCTGATCCCTCACCTTCCTCATGATCATTGATGCCCCACGAGGTGAAATCTTGCATGGAGCCCCAGACCGAGGGTGATTGACCGTCATCTTGAACTTCTTCCATTTTCTAATAATTGCGCCAACAGTTGTTTCCTTCTCACCAAGCTGCTTGCCTATTGTCCTGTAGCCCATCCCAGCCTTGTGCAGGTCTACAATTTTATCCCTGATGTCCTTACACAGCTCTCTGGTCTTGGCCATTGTGGAGAGGTTGGAATCTGTTTGATTGTGTGTGGACAGGTGTCTTTTATACAGGTAACGAGTTCAAACAGGTGCAGTTAATACAGGTAATGAGTGGAGAACAGGAGGGCTTCTTAAAGAAAAACTAACAGGTCTGTGAGAGCCGGAATTCTTACTGGTTGGTAGGTGATCAAATACTTATGTCATGCAATAAAATGCAAATTAATTATTTAAAAATCATACAATGTGATTTTCTGGATTTTTGTTTTAGATTCCGTCTCTCACAGTTGAAGTGTACCTATGATAAAAATTACAGACCTCTACATGCTTTGTAAGTAGGAAAACCTGCAAAATCGGCAGTGTATCAAATACTTGTTCTCCCCACTGTATATGTTTGCATAAGACATTGCAAATACAGTGACTTCAGCACCCATACCTACTAAAGAATCTATTGCATATATTCCATCCAATTTCATATGTACACCAGCTGAGATGGGACGTAAGAGGGAGTCTATTAGTTTACCTCCACAGCATCCAGCAAACTCTGCTGCTAAGCCGGAGAGAGCTTCTTACATTTCTCCATTAACGTTGTGTTATTGGGGCTGTGGTCTTGATTCCATTTTCTCTTAGACGGACCCTGCTTCTCCTGGCGATTCCTCATAAGAACACTTTTTCTTTTCCGACATTCTCGTTGCCAGTGACCAGAAATCCCGCAATAATGACATTCACCAGGTTTCTCTTCTGCTGAATAAATAATGTTGTTGGTTTCACTAGGAACCTGCACAACTCTGATAACAGCCGGTTTATTATGTTGATTGATGTCTCTGTCCAGTCGTGACAGTCTGTCGATGATATCCACGTAGTTTTGTCTCTCCCAGTCACTAGTTGTGGAAACCAAAGTTTTTTGCAAATTATCAATTATAGATTGCATCAGCTGATGAGTGATTGTCCCATTTTTGGAGGAATTTAGTGTATCTTCATCTGCCATGTCAGGTAACCCACTGTGTCTAACTACCTCTGCTCTAAACCTTTCTTCAAATTCAACAAACGGTTCTTTCGGTTTTTGAACACATTTAGTAATCTCTCCCCAATTTGTGGTTGCACTGGTCAGACCCTTAAAGAAAACATATATGGCTCTCCTTTCATCAGCCACATCTTGCTCTTCACCACCCACAGCTCTATAAACCTTTTCTTCAAGTACACCATGTTCACGGTGTAACACATCATAAGGATCTACTGGGACACTGAAAAGTCCATGGAGAATAAGAGCACCTCCTCCCAGATGCCGACTGCACTGAGGCTCGGAAACACTGTCAACACCAATAAATCCACTATAATTGAGAATTTCAATAAGCATTTTTCTACGGCTGGCCATGCTTTCCACCTGATTACCCCTACCCCGGTCAACTGCCCGGCACCCCTCACAGCAACTCGCCCAAACAACCCCATTTCTCCTTCACCCAAATCCAGATAGCTGATGTTCTGAAAGAGCTGCAAAATCTGGACCCAACAGGCCCTACAAATCAGCCGGGCTAGACCGGACCCTCTCTTTCTAAAATGATCTGCCAAAATTGTTGCAACCCCTATTACTAGCCGGTTCAACCTCTCTTTCGTATCGTCTGAGATTCCCAAAGATTGGAAAGCTGCCGCGATAATCCCCCTCTTCAAAGGGCGAGACACTCTAGACCCAAACTGCTACAGACCTATACCTATCCTACCCTGCCTTTCTAAGGTCTTCGAAATCCAAGTTGACAAACAGATTACCGACCATTTCGAATCCCACCGTACCTTTTCCGCTATGCAATCTGGTTTCAGAGCTGGTCGTGGGTGCACCTCAGCCACGCTCAAGGTCCTAAACAATATCATAACCGCCATCGATAAGAGACATTACTGTGCAGCCGTATTTATCGACCTGGCCAAGGCTTTCGACTCTGTCAATCACCACATTCTTATCGGCAGACTAAACAGCCTTGGTTTCACAAATGACTGCCTCGCCTGGTTCACCAACTACTTCTCTGATAGAGTTCAGTGTGTCAAATCGGAGGGCCTGTTGTCTGGACCTCTGGCAGTCTCTATGGGGGTGCCACAGGGTTCAATTCTCGGGCCGACTATCTTTCTGTATACATCAATGATGTCGCTCTTGCTGCTGGTGATTCTCTGATCCACCTCTACGCAGACGACACCATTCTGTATACTTCTGGCCCTTCTTTGGACACTGTGTTAACTAACCTCCAGACGAGCTTCAATGCTATACAACTCTCCTTCCGTTGCCTCCAACTGTTCTTAAATGCAAGTAAAACTAAATGCATGCTCTTCAACCGATTGCTGCCCGCACCTACCCGCCCGTCCAGCATCACTACTCTGGACGGTTCTGACTTAGAATATGTGGACAACTACAAATACCTAGGTGTCTGGTTAGACTGTAAACTCTCCTTCCAGTCTCATATTAAGCATCTCCAATTCAAAATTAAATCTAGAATCGGCTTCCTATTTCAGAACAAAGCATCCTTCACTCATACTGCCAAACATACCCTCGTAAAACTAACTATCCTACCGATCCTCGACTTTAGCGATGTCATTTACAAAATAGCCTCCAACACTCTAATCAACAAAGTGGATGCAGTCTATCACAGTGTCATCCCTTTTGTCACCAAAGCCCCATTTACTACCCACCATTGCAGCCTGTACGCTCTCGCTGGCTGGCCCTCGCTTCATACTTGGCGCCAAACCCACTGGCTCCAGGTCATCTACACGCCTCTGCTAGGTAAAGCCCCTCCTTATCTCAGCTCGCATGCGCTCCAGCAGGTATATCTCACTGGTCACCCCCAAAGCCAATTCCTGCTTTGGCTGCCTTTCCTTCCAGTTCTCTGCTGCCAATGACTGGATCAAACTGCAAAAATCACTGAAGCTGGAGACTCATATCTCCCTCACTAGCTTTAAGCACCAACTGTCAGAGCAGCTCACAGTTCACTGCACCTGTACATAGCCCATCTGTATTATAGCCCATCCAACTACCTCATCCCCATACTGTATTAAGTATTTTTTATTGCTCCTTTGCACCACAGTATCTCTACTTGCACATTCATCGTCTGCACATCAATCACTCCAGTGTTTAATTGGTATATTGTAATTACTTCGCCACCATGGCCTATTTATTGCCTTACCTCCCCTTATCTTACCTCATTTGCACACACTGTATATACATTTTTATCTACTGTATTATTGACTGTATGTGTTTGTTTGTTCCATTGGTAACTCTGTGTTTTTGTATGTGTCGAACTGCTTTGCTTTATTCTTGGCCAGGTCACAGTTGTAAATAAGAACTTGTTCTCAACTAGCCTACCTGGTTTAATAAAGGTGAAATAAAACATTTATTAATTAAAAGATTGTAGAGTTTCTTATAATGCTTCAAATGGTCCCACATTTTCATACCCAGTTCTCTGGGATGTCTCAAAGTTTTCGACCATTCATCCAACTGTTTGGAGATGCTGATTTATGTCTGATTACTGTCACCGGAGGCTTCTCTTTACTACCTTTAACAGCCTGTGTTCTGGTTGGCCAAAGACATCGTCCATCATCGCTATCAGTATCTGTTGAGTCAAAGCCAGGCAGTGCTGACCAGATGCTTGAAACCCGATCATCCTTGTGCAACTCAGTGTGAGAGTGGATTTGAAGGAACAAAGGGTCCTCCACATGTTGGAGCCAAGTCTGGTTTTACGACCCTTGCCTGTAATTATTGAATCTCTTCTTTCAAGGATTTGATCTGTCCACCAAGAGCTTTCAAACTATCCTTATCTCTCTGCAATGTCCTGTCATGATTCTCCAGAAAGAATTTCTCATCCCGTTTTCTTACTTCGGCTAATACAGTTAACTCTTGAAGCTAGGGGGCAGTACTTTTATGTTTGGAAAAATAACGTTCCCAAAGTAAACGGCCTATTTCTCAGGCCCAGATGCTAGAATATGCATATAATTTACAGATTAGGTTAGAAAACACTCTAAAGTTTCCAAAACTGTCAAAATATTGTCTGTGACTATAACAGAACTGATTTTGCAGGCGAAAACCTGAGGAAATCCAACCAGGAAGTACCTTTTATTTGGAAAAATCCCTGTTCCATTGCCTGCCTTACCTCCATTTAAAGGGATATCAACCAGACTTCCACAGGGTGTGAACAGTCTTTAGACATAGTTTCAAGCTTTTATTCTGAAAAATGAGCAAGATTTATCAAATCGCGTCAGTGGACTGCCAGATGTCCTTCGATTAGTTCATGCGCGCGAAAGTGATAGCTCGACATTTTCTTTCTCTCTTGTATTGAATAGTTTACCGTCCGGTTGAAATATTATCGATTATTTATGTTAAAAACAACCTGAGGATTGATTATAAAAAACATTGACATGTTTCTACGAACTTTACGGATACTATTTGGAATTTTCATCTGCCCTTCATGACCGGCACGAGCCTGTGGATTACTGAACATAACGCGCCAACCAAATGGAGGTTTTTGGATATAAAAATCATCTTTATCGAACAAAAGGAACATTTATTGTGTAACTGGGAATCTCGTGAGTGCAAACAACCGAAGATCATCAAAGGTAAGTGACAAATTTTATTGCTTTTCTGACTTTCGTGACCAAGATACTTTGCTGCTAGGTGTTTGTAATGTTTTGTATAGGGATCGATAAACTCACACAAACGCTTGGATTGTTTTCGCTGTAAAGCATATTTTCAAAATCTGACAGGACAGGTGGATTAACAAAAAGCTAAGCTGTGTTTTGGTATATTGCACTTGTGATTTCTAGAATTTAAATATTTTTAGTAATATTTTTTTATTTGGCGCTCTGCAATTCAGTGGATGTTGACGAAAATGATCCCGCTAAAGGGATCGGTGCGCCAAGAGGTTTTAAAGACCATTGTCTTTGTCAAGGAATTAGACATTCTCTATATTTTTCCCAAAGCTTTTGGTATATCAGACAGATTTCAAATTCCAACTTTGTCAACAATGACAAAATATTTCTTTATTATCTCTTGCATACACGTCTCTACTTTGAAATGGTTCTTCATACCACTAGACAGTGAATTTAAAATATTTTTCATGCTCACATCCAGTGGACCTGTTCCGTCCTTTTCCAGAGTGGTTTTCTCGCTTAACAATGGCATTATATTAACTTCAAAAGTAGTATAATATACAATACCGTTCAAAAGTTTGGGGTCACTTAGAAATGTCCTTGTTTTTGAAAGAAAAGCAACATTTTGGTCCATTAAAATAACATCAAATTGATCAGAAATACAGTGTAGACATTGTCAATGTTGTAAATGACTATCAAAGATGGAAACGGCAGATTTTTTAATGGAATATCTACATAGGCGTACAGAGGCCCATTATCAGCAACCATCCCTCCTATGTTCCAATGGCACGTTGTGTTAACTAATCCAAGTTTGTCATTTTAAAAAGCAAATTGATCATTAGAAAACCCTTTTACAATTAAGTTAACACAACTGAAAACTGTTAAAGAATCAATAAAACTGGCATTCTTTAGACTAGTTGAGTATCTGCTGACGTCATGGATATGACCGGACCAAGGTGCAGCATGGTGAGCGTACATTTCTTTTATTGATAAATGTCGCCAACAAAACAAAGAACAAGGAAACGACCGTGAAGCCTACTTCGGCTATAATGCCACTAACAAAGACAAATACCCACAAATAACAAAAGGAAAAAAGGCTGCCTAAGTATGATTCCCAATCAGAGACAACGATAGACAGCTGTCCCTGATTGAGAACCATACCCAGCCAAAACATAGAAACAAAGAACATAGAGTTTCCCACCCGAGTCACACCTTGACCAACCAAACATAGAGAATAAAAAGATCTCTACGGTCAGGGCGTGACAGTATCTGGAGCATCAGAATTTGTGGGTTCGATTACAAGCTCAAAATGGCCTGAAACAAAGATCTTTCTTCTGAAACTTGTCGTTCTATTCTTGTTCTGAGAAATGAAGGCTATTCCATGCGAGAAATTGCCAAGAAACTGAAGACCTCGTACAACGCAGTATACTACTCCCTTCACAGAACAGTGAAAATTCACTCTAACCAGAATACAAAGAGGAGTGGGAGGCCCCGGTGCACAACTGAGCAAGAGGACAAGTACATTAGAGTGTCTAGTTAGAAAAACAGACGCCTCAGAAGTCCTCAACTGGCAGCTTCATTAAATAGTACCCGCAAAACACGAGCCTCAACATCAACATTGAAGAGGCAACTCCGGGATGCTGGCCAAAAGGCACCTAAAGAACTCTCAGACCATGAGAAACAAGATTCTCTGGTCTGATGGAACCAAGATTGAAATCTTTGGCCTGAATGCCAAGCGTCACATCTGGAGGAAACCTGGCACCATCACTACAGTGAAGCATGGTGGTGGCATCATCATGCTGTGGGAATGTTTTTCAGTGGCAGGGACTGGGAGACTAGTCAGGATCGAGGGAAAGATGAGTGGCGCAAAGTACATAAAGATCCTGCTCAGTACCTCAGACTGGGACAGGACAACAACCCTAAGCATGCAGACAAGACAACGCAGGAGTGACTTTGAGTGGCCCAGCCAGAACCCAGACCCGACTGGACATCTGGAGAGACCTGAAAACAGCTGTGCAGCGAAGCTCCCCATCGAACCTTACAAAGCTTGAGAGGATCTGCAGAGAAGAATGGGTGAAACTCCCCAAATACAGGTGTGCCAAGCTTGTAGCGTCATACCCAAGAAGACTCAGGGGTGTAATCACTGCCAAAGGTGCTTCAACAAAGTACTGAGTCAATACTGAATACTTATGTAAATGTGACATTACATTTATTTATTTAACTTTTAAAAAATTCTACAAACCAGTTTTTGCTTTGTCATTATGGGGTATTGTGTGTAGATGGATGAGATAAAAAGAAAACGTTGCAACGTAACAAAATGTGGAACAAGTCAACGGCTCTGAATACATTCCGAATGAACTGTACATATATATATAGTATATACACATACATACATATATACACACACATACATATATATATATATACACACACACACACACATAAATATATATATATATATATATATATACACACACACACACACATATACTACATGGCCAAAAGTATGCTCGTCAACATCTCATCCCAAAACCATGGGCATTAATATGGAGTTGGTCCCCACCTTTGTTGTGATAACAGCCTCCACTCTTCTGGGAAGACTTTCCAATAGCATGTTGGAACATTGCTACGGGGACTTGCTTCCATTCAGCCACGAGCATTAGTGAGGTTGGGCACTGATGTTGGGCTATTAGACCTGGCTTGCAGTCTGCGTTCCAATTTATTCCAAAGGTGTTTGATGGGGTTGAGGTCAGGGCTCTATGCAGGCCAGTCAAGTTCTTCCACACAGGGTGACAAATCATTTCTGTATGGACCTCGCTTTGTGGGCCTTCCCCAAACTGTTGCCACAAATTCGGAACCACAGAATCGTCTAGAATGTCATTGTATGCTGCAGCATTAAGATTTCCCTTCACTGGAACTAAGGGGCCTAGACCGAACCATGAAAAAGAGCCCCAGACCATTATTCCTCCTCCACCAAACTTTACAGTTAGCACTATGCATTCGGGCAGGTAGCGTTCTCCTGATATCCGCAAACCCAGTAGTTCGTCGGAGTGCCAGATGGTGAAGCGTGATTTATCACTCCAGGGAATGCATTTCCACTGCTCCAGAGTCCAATGGTGGCAAGCTTTACAACACACCAGCCGACACTTGGCATTGTGCATGGTGATCTTAGGCTTTTGTGCGCCTGCTCAGCCATTGAAATCCATTTCATGAAGTTCCCGACGAACAGTTCTTGTTCTGACGTTGCTTCCGGAGGTAGATAGTTTTGGTGTAACGCACATTGTCTGGAGAAGGAGAAGAGGACCAAGGTGCAGCGTGGTAAGTGTTCATTATTTTAATATAACAACTGAACACTGAACAAAAACAACAGAAAACGACAAACGAACAGTTCTGTAAGGTGAACACACAAAACAGAAAACAACCACCCACAAACACAGGTGGGATCAGGCTACCTAATTATTATTCTCAATCAGAGACAACGATAGACAGCTGCCTCTGATTGAGAACCACACACGGCCAAACACAAAGAAATAGACAACATAGAACACCAGACATAGAATGCCCACCCAAACTCACGCCCTGACCAACCAAAATAGAGACATAAAAAGGATCTCTAAGGTCAGGGCGTGACAGTACCCCCCCCAAAGGTGCGGACTCCGGCCGCAAAACCTGAACCTATAGGGGAGGGTCTGGGTGGGCATTTCACCGTGGTGGCGGCTCTGGTGTGGGACGTGGACCAGCTTCCACCCGGCAAATGCAGGACGCTGGCACCGAGCACACCGGCCTGTGAATGCCCCGCCTCGACACCGTGAGCATCACCCTATAGCACGGGGCCTGACCAGTCCCATGCTCGCCACGGTAAGCACGGGGAGTTGGCTCAGGTCTCCAACCTGACTCTGCCACACTCCCCGTGTGCCTCTCTGGCTTCCTTGCCAGCCGTGTTCCCTCGTACCGCTGGTTCCCCTTTCCTGCTTCCTCCACTCTCCTGGCTGCCTCCACCTGTTCCCATGGGCGGCGATCCCTTCCAGCCAGGATCTCCTCCCATGTGTAGGATCCCTTGCCGTCCAGGATGTCCTCCCATGTCCAGTCCTCTTCTCCACGCTGCTTGGTCCTTTTTTGGTGGTGGGTGGTTCTGTAACACACGTCGTCTGGAGAAGGAGAAGAGGACCAAGGTGCAGCGTATTAAGTGTTCATTATTTTAATTTGCTGATAGCAAAGAATGATTAATTTAAGTTTGACTTTGAGTCCCTGTTGGTAATTTCCATGACATCACCAAGTAACAAATGAGAAACACAATATTCAGGTGTTTATGTAATATTTTTTTTTACATGCTGGCCTTTTGTGAAGACAAATGAACATGCCATGATTTACTAGCATGTATGTAATTAAAATAAAGTTCCCATGCAGCAGATATTTGTGATGGATGATGGGAAGATAATTGAAAAGATGTTGCCTCAGATGGAGCGATGACTAACGAGAGAGTTGCACTTCTTATTTTCAGCTTCATGAAAAGGCTATACACAGGAGTGATTACTTTCCCAGATAATTATGGAGTTTATATTTATGACGGTCATTTCACAAAACTTGTAACGGTACTCGTCCTCGTCTGATGACGAGTATGAAAGATCGGACCAATGTGCAGCGTGGTAAGTGTCCATTTTAATGAAATCCACCTGAACATGAACACTGAATGACAAAACAACAAAAGAGAATGAACGAGACTGAAACAGTTCTGTATGGAAAAAACACAGACACAGAAAACAACTACCCACAACCCATAGTGGGAAAACAGGCTACCTAAGTATGATTCTCAATCAGAGACAACGATCGACAGCTGCCTCTGATTGAGAACCATACCAGTCCAAACACAGAAATACAAGAACATGGAAAAAGAACATAGACTGCCCACCCCAACTCACGCCCTGACCAAACTAAAATAGAGACATAAAAAGGAACTAAGGTCAGGATGTGACAAAACTGATAAATACAATAATATCAAAGATGTTGTTCTCCATATTTTCAAAAGTGTTGTTCTCCAGAGAGAGGTGCTAGTTTACATGTGTATTTCTTAATTGTCCTCTTGGCACGTCTGCTTCACAAACAACTAGGATATCTGCTGAAGATGTTTTTTTTCTGCTAGCGTTAATTCATTTGTTGACCTTAATGTCCCTGTAGATTGTCAGAGTGCTTCATGCTTGGCCGTTCCCCAACAGACATGTCTGATAATTAGAGTTGCTATCATATCAGACCTTATGTCATGTCAGCACACCTGCAAACCACTTCTAACAGTAGAGTTACAAAACAAGTGTCATTCAAATAGAGAATAGCCTACCATCACGATAAACAACACACTATAAAAAGGAGGAAATTGTTTTTGATTCTGTATTTAGCCATACAGTGTCTACTCAGAGGATTATAAATGTCTGAGACCCTGTGTGTTCTCTTAGACGTCGGTATATGTATGCATAATTGGATTTTCATTAACAGACAGTCACTTGAATGTATTTCTTTGTCTGAGCCTGACTATAATCTGTCTATTCACTCATCTTGTTTTTCTACTCCCACACTCTTAGATATTCTGCAGTGCTAGCACTCACATCTGTGTGTAGGAGGCATGTCCAGACTCAGAATGATGCCTGTACTGTACTGTTCTGTACCACGAGGTGCTAATAATATGCAGACAAAATACAAATCCATTCAGACATGCCTTTTTCATACATTTGTATATGCTTTTCTTATAAGAGAAAAGAGGAAATGCACAGTTGCAGAAAGTTCTTCCTAAATCTACTCGGTACACCAACATGTTTCTTTTTCATATAAATCTACTTGGTACACCAACATGTTTATTTTTCATATAAATCTACTTGGTACACCAACATGTTTATTTTTCATATAAATCTACTTGGTACACCAACATGTTTATTTTTCATATAAATCTACTTGGTACACCAACATGTTTCTTTTTCATATAAATCTACTTGGTACACCAACATGTTTATTTTTCATATAAATCTACTTGGTACACCAACATGTTTATTTTTCATATAAATCTACTTGGTACACCAACATGTTTCTTTTTCATATAAATCTACTTGGTACACTAACATGTTTATTTTTCATATAAATCTACTTGGTACACCAACATGTTTATTTTTCATATAAATCTACTTGGTACACCAACATGTTTCTTTTTCATATAAATCTACTTGGTACACCAACATGTTTATTTTTCATATAAATCTACTTGGTACACCAACATGTTTATTTTTCATATAAATCTACTTGGTACACCAACATGTTTCTTTTTCATATAAATCTACTTGGTACACCAACATGTTTATTTTTCATATAAATCTACTTGGTACACCAACATGTTTATTTTTCATATAAATCTACTTGGTACACCAACATGTTTCTTTTTCATATAAATCTACTTGGTACACTAACATGTTTATTTTTCATATAAATCTACTTGGTACACCAACATGTTTCTTTTTCATATAAATCTACTTGGTACACCAACATGTTTCTTTTTCATAAAAATGAAAGCCCCTGGAAACAAAAATTGTATACAGTATCTGTTTTATGGAATTTGCATGCAATATCTCTGGCAGATACACTTTATCTGATAATATGACATTATTTTAGATAGTTGTTACTGCAGTCCTGATAGCAGTGCTCTGCAGGCAAACACTGTCAGATACCATATGGACAAGAAATGCATTTCCTCCTCTAGCATTTACCATATCTAACACTGCCAGACTGTTAACCATACCTTCCTGTGCATAGAGCTACACTTTGTCTAATGCTGCATGCCTCTATGGCCAGTCAATGACTGATGATCACCTACCTATGAATTAATATAGGATTTCACTTATTTTCCATGTCACACAAATTCATAACTTTAATTAGTGAAATAGGGACAACATGTGATGAATGAATTTTCTGGTGGACCAAAAGGAGTGCAGTCGGTGATAATGTCAATCAAAAAACAATGTGTTACTACAAGATTTCTGGGAGAACAGAAGCAAAGAACATATCTAACGGGCCTCTTGGAGACAGGCCCCCTGTATTTGTCACATGCGCCGAATACAACAGGTGAAATGCTTACTTACAAGCCCTTAACCAACAACACAGTTTTAAGAAAAATATCTACAAAAAATTCTAAATAAAAGTAACAAATAATTAAAGAGCAGCAGTAGAATAACAATAATCAGACAGTACTGAATGTTTTTTAAACATCAGTCTGAGATGCTTGTACGAAGTCTAAACAAAAGAAAGTGACTTTGCCAGCTGTTACAGAATCACACCGTGTTCATAATGTCATCAATGCAATAATAATCAGGGTGTCCTGTGTCCTTGTACCTTCAGTAGCTCTGGTATCAGGCACATGTAGAGATAGAGCCCTAGGGGTGCAGGAGAACCTGCCCTTTTTACTTATTACTTTTTATTTTATTTTTTGTCTATTTTCTCTATTGTAACTTTACATTCAACGAATTGCCTATCAAACTAGACCTTGTTTCCTAACTCATGATTCTTGAAAATAGTCCCCTCTCCCAACCTACCACTGCGAGTGTGGTAGTGCGTTGCTGCCAATGACTGTATATTAGCTTCGATGCAACCAAAAGTTTTACATTGTGCTGGACTCTTGGTTTTAAAAAATTTGGGAAATCGAGAAAAAAATAACCCTATTACAATATAGCCGGCTTTACCCCAGCAAACAACTTTTCCTGTCTACAAAGGCAAGTCTATAATATCAAGAACTCTACTTACCAACCATAAAGTTGAATGTGTCCCTCGCTATCAAAAAATGTGTTTAAAACTAGGTTTCATCCAGGTTGGTTTAATATGCCATACAGTAGCTAAGAAAGTAATGCTAAGTGTATGTTGTGTAGTAAGCTGTTAGTAGCCCATATGCATCACCCTAATCATTTGGTCCCTTTCCCCCTCATAACTTAGCCTACTGTTCTGCCTTGGTGGTGCACATTTAGCCTATAGCCTGTTTTAGAGAAATGTAATCATTGAATATTGTAAGAGCTTTCATTGTCTGCTTGTATGCCCCCTTTATTTATCCTATGGTTCTGACTTGGTGTACAGGGATAATATGTAAGAACGGCCCATGTTCTGAATTATGTCGCTGTACATTTCAAAAGTGCTGAACAATTATATTGACTACGTCCATCCTAGCTCACTCATTAATGTCTTAATCGAAATTACGGATTGCCTCTTATTCTCTTGTCGTCCCCTTATGCCATAGTGTGTACATCTCAATTGTCAGTAGAAACCACATTTGTTTAAACAAGTCAGCAATATCAGGTATGTTTTTTTAAAAGGCAGTAAATGAGGCTGAATGAACTGTTTCGCTGCCAGACAAGGCTCCCCAGATAGCCAGGTGTAGCGGTGATAAGGATTCACTCAATGGTGTTGAAAAGAAAGCTCTGCTGTTGGGACAGCTTTATGTAGGCCCTAACAGTTTGTGGGTACCGTTTGTCACCATTATACTGCAATTAATGTATTGTTTAGTGTTGTGTTGTATAGCTTTCCTTGCATGCATACATTTTTTTGTGCCCCACAAAATTTGACATGCTAAAATCGCCACTACACATCATCAACCAGTTAGTAGACACAATTTGTTAAAATCACATGATGCACACTGATGATGTCATTGGAAACACTTACCTTCCTCTATCTACAGTACTAGTCAAAAGTTTGGACACACCTACTCATTTTTTTCTATTCTTTAGTTTTTTCTACATTGTAGAATAGTAGTGAAGACATCAACACTGTGAAATAACACATATGGAATCATGTAGTAACCAAAAAAGTGTTAAACAAATCAAAATATATTTTAGATTTTTCAAAGTTGCCACCCTTTGCCTTGATGACAGCTTTGCACACTCTTGGCGTTCTCTCAACCAGCTTCACCTGGAATGCTTTTCCAACAGTCTTAACCCTTGTGTAGTCTTAACATTCTGTAAATGACCCACCTTCACTAAACCCCTAAAATAAAGTAGTTTAATTGAATTTTAAACCCCAAATCTATTTTGCATGAAGAAACAACCTGTCATTCATCACAAACTTTGTGAATATCTAGGTTTTCCCTCTTCACAAGGCAGAGAGACTGCATTTAATCAGTGGACACCACTCATATTTATTACAACACACCTGTCATAATTGTTTTCTGACTACGGCATCAACAAACTACAGACGGGCCTGGACATGTACTGGCTTAAGCAGGGGGACACGTCTGACACTGCAGGATTTGAGTCCCTGGCGGCGTAGTGTGTTACTGATGGTAGGCTTTGCTACTTTGGTCCCAGCTCTCTGCAGGTCATTCACTAGGTCCCCCCGTGTGGTTCTGGGATTTTTGCTCACCGTTCTTGTGATCATTTTGACCCCATGGGGTGAGATCTTGCGTGGAGCCCCAGATCGAGGGAGATTATCAGTGGTCTTGTATGTCTTCCATTTCCTAATAATTGCTCCCACAGTTGATTTCTTCAAACCAAGCTGCTTACCTATTGCAGATTCAGTCTTCCCAGCCTGGTGCAGGTCTACAATTTTGTTTCTGGTGTCCTTTGACAGCTCTTTGGTCTTGGCCATAGTGGAGTTTGGAGTGTACATTTCATATGTATATACTGTACTCTATACCATCTACTGCATCTTGCCATCTTGAGGTAATAAATGTATCACTAGCCACTTTAAACAATGCCAATTTTATATGTTTACATACCCTACTGTCACATTCACTGTCTTCAAACTCCCTGTCATAGATGAGCCAAGGCGCAGCGTGCATGTAATTCCACATTTCTTTTAATCGTAGTGAAA
This sequence comes from Salvelinus alpinus, assembly GCF_045679555.1. Taxonomy (NCBI): domain Eukaryota; kingdom Metazoa; phylum Chordata; class Actinopteri; order Salmoniformes; family Salmonidae; genus Salvelinus; species Salvelinus alpinus. The sequence continues at coordinate 23,916,248 of NC_092107.1, forward strand.
CCTTCACAAAAAGAACATGTAAAAAGAAACGAACGTGACACAAACGTGATGCAACCGTGGCGCACACAAACACACACAGAAAATAAATAATTACCCACAACATTAGGTGGGAAAAAAGGCTGCCTAAGTATGATTCCCAATCAGAGACAACGATAGACAGCTGCCTCTGATTGGGAACCACACTTGGCCAAAAACTAAAAAATAGTAAACATAGAATGCCCACCCAAATCACGCCCTGACCTAACCAAATAGAGAAATAAAACAGCTCTCTAAGGTCAGGGCGTGACACCCTACATTACTCATCTCATATGTATATACTGTACTCGATACCATCTACTGCATCTTGCCTATGCCGTTCTGTACCATCACTCATTCATATATTTTTATGTACATATTCTTCATTCCTTTACACTTGTGTGTATAAGGTAGTTGTTGTGAAATTGATAGGTTAGACTACTCGTTGGTTATTACTGCGTTGTCGGAACTAGAAGCACAAGCATTTCGCTACACTCACATTAACATCTGCTAACCATGTGTATGTGACAAATACAATTTGATTTGATTTGATTTAAACATTGTGTTAATTACTCTTAACTGAATTGATTCATTTTAAATAATCGCATTACATCATATTACAACTTTAATTACACACGATTTCTGACGACCAGACGTGTACTTTAAATTCAAGAGTTTTGGATAATTGCATGGTAATTACTCTACATACAGTGTCTTCAAAAGTATTCACCTCCCTTTGGCTTTTTTCCTCTTTTGTTGCCTTACAACCTGGAATTAAATAACATTTTTGGGGGGTTTGTTATGCTGATGAATGAGGACCCAAAAGCGACGTAATAGTAACAGAGTCTTTATTCCAGTATCAAACAAACAATGATTCTCCTGGATATATCAAAGGTAAATCCAAAACAGGAAACTGAAATCCTCTCGTCAGTAGAGAGGAACGACAGGAGACGCGACCACAGACTGCAGGTCGCTTCAGGAAGGCACAGGCCGTAGCTGACATAGACACCTGCTCACACGCAGCATCTGAAGAAGGCAAAAACACGACAGGGCGGAACAAGGACACAGGAACAGCAAACATCAAACAAGAATCCGACCAGGACAGAAGCGGAAACAGAGGGAGAAATAGGGACTCTAATCAGAGGGCAAAATAGGGGACAGGTGTGAAAGAGTAAATGAGGTCGTTAGGAGAATGAGAAACAGCTGGGAGCAGGAACGGAACGATAGAGAGAGAGAGCGGGAGAGGGAGAGAGGGAGGAGGAGAGAGAGAGAGAGAAAGAGGGAAAGAACCTAATAAGACCAGCAGAGGGAAGCACAGGGACAAGACATGAAGATCAAAGACAAAACATGACAGTACCCCCCCACTCACCGAGCGCCCCCTGGCGCACTCGAGGAGGAACCCTGGCGGCAACGAAGGAAATCATCAATCAACGAACGGTCCAGCACGTCCCGAGATGGAACCCAACTCCTCTCCTCAGGACCGTAACCCTCCCAATCCACTAAGTACTGGTGACCACGTCCCCGAGGACGCCTGTCCATGATCTTCCGTTCCTTGTAAATAGGAGCGCCCTCGACAATGACGGGGGGGGGGGGAGGGAAGACGAACGGGGGCGCGAAGAAAAGGCTTGACACAAGAGACATGGAAGACAGGGTGGACGCGACGAAGATGTTGCGGAAGAAGCAGTCGCACAGCGACAGGATTGACGACCTGAGAGACACGGAACGGACCAATGAACCGCGGAGTCAACTTGCGAGAAGCTGTCGTAAGGGGAAGGTTACGAGTGGAAAGCCACACTCTCTGACCGCGACAATACCTAGGACTCCTAATCCTACGTTTATTGGCGGCTCTCACAGTCTGCGCCCTGTAACGGCAAAGTGCAGACCTGACTCTCCTCCAGGTGCGCTCACAACGTTGGACAAAAGCCTGAGCGGAGGGAACGCTGGACTCGGCGAGCTGGGACGAGAACAGAGGAGGCTGGTACCCAAGACTACTCTGAAACGGAGATAGCCCGGTAGCAGACGAAGGAAGCGAGTTGTGAGCGTACTCAGCCCAGGGGAGCTGTTCTGCCCAAGACGCAGGGTTTCGAAACGAAAGGCTGCGTAATATGCGACCAATCGACTGATTGGCCCTTTCTGCTTGACCGTTAGACTGGGGATGAAACCCGGAAGAGAGACTGACGGAAGCACCAATCAAACGACAGAACTCCCTCCAAAACTGTGACGTGAATTGCGGACCTCTGTCTGAAACGGCGTCTAACGGGAGGCCATGAATTCTGAACACATTCTCAATGATGATTTGTGCCGTCTCCTTAGCGGAAGGAAGCTTAGCGAGGGGAATGAAATGTGCCGCCTTAGAGAACCTATCGATAACCGTAAGAATCACAGTCTTCCCCGCAGACGAAGGCAGACCGGTAATAAAGTCTAAGGCGATGTGAGACCATGGTCGAGAAGGAATGGGAAGCGGTCTGAGACGACCGGCAGGAGGAGAGTTACCTGACTTAGTCTGCGCGCAGTCTGAACAAGCAGCCACGAAACGGCGCGTGTCCCGCTCCTGAGTAGGCCACCAAAACCGCTGGCGAATAGAAGCAAGCGTACCCCGAACGCCGGGATGGCCAGCTAACTTGGCAGAGTGAGCCCACTGAAGAACAGCCAGACGAGTAGAGACAGGAACGAACAGAAGGTTACTAGGACAAGCGCGCGGCGACGCAGTGTGAGTGAGTGCTTGCTTTACCTGTCTCTCAATTCCCCAGACAGTCAACCCGACAACACGCCCTTCAGGGAGAATCCCCTCGGGGTCGGTAGAAGCCACAGAAGAACTAAAGAGACGGGATAAGGCATCAGGCTTGGTGTTCTTATTTCCCGGACGATAGGAAATCACGAACTCGAAACGAGCGAAAAACAACGCCCAACGAGCTTGACGTGCATTAAGTCGTTTGGCAGAACGGATGTACTCAAGGTTCTTATGGTCAGTCCAAACGACAAAAGGAACGGTCGCCCCCTCCAACCACTGTCGCCATTCGCCTATGGCTAAGCGGATGGCGAGCAGTTCGCGGTTACCCACATCATAGTTGCGTTCCGATGGCGACAGGCGATGAGAAAAGTAAGCGCAAGGATGGACCTTATCGTCAGACTGGAAGCGCTGAGACAGAATGGCTCCCACGCCCACCTCTGAAGCGTCAACCTCGACAATGAATTGTTTAGTGACGTCAGGAGTAACAAGGATAGGGGCGGATGTAAAACGCTTCTTGAGGAGATCAAAAGCTCCCTGGGCGGAACCGGACCACTTAAAGCAAGTCTTGACAGAAGTCAGAGCTGTGAGAGGGGCAGCCACTTGACCGAAATTACGAATGAAACGCCGATAGAAATTAGCGAAACCGAGAAAGCGCTGCAACTCGACACGTGACTTAGGGACGGGCCAATCGCTGACAGCCTGGACCTTAGCGGGATCCATCTGAATGCCTTCAGCGGAAATAACAGAACCGAGAAATGTGACAGAGGAGACATGAAAGGCGCACTTCTCAGCCTTCACGTAGAGACAATTCTCTAAAAGGCGCTGGAGTACACGTCGAACGTGCTGAACATGAATCTCGAGTGACGGTGAAAAAATCAGGATATCGTCAAGGTAAACGAAAACAAAAATGTTCAGCATGTCTCTCAGTACATCATTAACTAATGCCTGAAAGACAGCTGGAGCATTAGCGAGACCGAACGGCAGAACCCGGTATTCAAAATGCCCTAACGGAGTGTTAAACGCCGTTTTCCACTCGTCCCCCTCTCTGATGCGTACGAGATGGTAAGCGTTACGAAGGTCCAACTTAGTAAGGAACCTGGCTCCCTGCAAAATCTCGAAGGCTGACGACATAAGGGGAAGCGGATAACGATTCTTAACCGTTATGTCATTCAGCCCTCGATAATCCACGCAGGGGCGCAGAGTACCGTCCTTCTTCTTAACAAAGAAAAATCCCGCTCCGGCGGGAGAGGAAGAAGGCACCACGGTACCGGCGTCGAGAGAAACAGACAGATAATCCTCGAGAGCCTTACGTTCGGGAGCCGACAGAGAGTATAGTCTACCCCGAGGGGGAGTGGTCCCCGGAAGGAGATCAATACAACAATCATACGACCGGTGAGGAGGAAGGGAGCTGGCTCTGGACCGACTGAAGACCGTGCGCAGATCATGATATTCCTCCGGCACTCCTGTCAAATCACCAGGTTCCTCCTGAGTAGAGGGGACAGAAGACACAGGAGGGATAGCAGACATTAAACACTTCACATGACAAGAAACGTTCCAGGATAGGATAGAATTACTAGACCAATTAATAGAAGGATTATGACATACTAGCCAGGGATGACCCAAAACAACAGGTGTAAAAGGTGAACGAAAAATCAAAAAGGAAATGGTCTCACTGTGGTTACCAGATACTGTGAGGGTTAAAGGTAGTGTCTCACATCTGATACTGGGGAGAAGACTACCATCTAAGGCGAACATGGGCGTGGGCTTCCCTAACTGTCTGAGAGGAATGTCATGTTTCCGAGCCCATGCTTCGTCCATAAAACAACCCTCAGCCCCAGAGTCTATCAAGGCACTGCAGGAAGCAGCCGAACCGGTCCAGCGTAGATGGACCGACAAGGTAGTACAGGATCTTGATGGAGAGACCTGAGTAGTAGCGCTCACCAGTAGCCCTCCGCTTACTGATGAGCTCTGGCTTTTACTGGACATGACATGACAAAATGTCCAGCAGAACCGCAATAGAGGCAAAGGCGGTTGGTGATTCTCCGTTCCCTCTCCTTAGTCGAGATGCGAATACCTCCCAGCTGCATGGGCTCAGTCTCTGAGCCGGTGGGAGGAGATGGTTGAGATGCGGAGAGGGGAAACACCGTTAACGCGAGCTCTCTTCCACGAGCTCGGTGACGAAGATCTACCCGTCGTTCTATGCGGATGGCGAGTGCAATCAAAGAGTCCACGCTGGAAGGAACCTCCCGGGAGAGAATCTCATCCTTAACCTCAGCGTGAAGTCCCTCCAGAAAACGAGCGAGCAACGCCGGCTCGTTCCAGTCACTGGAGGCAGCAAGAGTGCGAAACTCTATAGAGTAATCCGTTATGGATCGATCACCTTGACATAGGGAAGCCAGGGCCCTGGAAGCCTCCTTCCCAAAAACTGAACGATCAAAAACCCGTATCATCTCCTCTTTAAAGTTCTGATAATCGTTAGAACACTCAGCCCTTGCCTCCCAGATAGCTGTGCCCCACTCCCGAGCCCGACCAGTAAGGAGTGATATGACGTAAGCGATCCGAGCTCTCTCTCTTGAGTACGTGTTGGGCTGGAGAGAGAACACAATATCACACTGGGTGAGAAAGGAGCGACACTCAGTGGGCTGCCCAGAGTAACATGGTGGGTTATTAACCCTAGGTTCCGGAGACTCGGAAGACCAGGAAGTAGCTGGTGGCACGAGATGAAGACTCTGAAACTGTCCAGAGAGATCGGAGACCTGAGCGGCCAGGGTCTCAACGGCATGACGAGCAGCAAACAATTCCTGCTCGTGTCTGCCGAGCATTGCTCCCTGGAACTCGACGGCAGTGTTGAGAGAATCCATAGTCGCTGGGTCCATCTTGGTCGGATTCTTCTGTTATGCTGATGAATGAGGACCCAAAAGCGACGTAATAGTAACAGAGTCTTTATTCCAGTATCAAACAAACAATGATTCTCCTGGATATATCAAAGGAAAATCCAAAACAGGAAACTGAAATCCTCTCGTCAGTAGAGAGGAACGACAGGAGACGCGACCACAGACTGCAGGTCGCTTCAGGAAGGCACAGGCCGTAGCTGACATAGACACCTGCTCACACGCAGCATCTGAAGAAGGCAAAAACACGACAGGGCGGAACAAGGACACAGGAACAGCAAACATCAAACAAGAATCCGACCAGGACAGAAGCGGAAACAGAGGGAGAAATAGGGACTCTAATCAGAGGGCAAAATAGGGGACAGGTGTGAAAGAGTAAATGAGGTCGTTAGGAGAATGAGAAACAGCTGGGAGCAGGAACGGAACGATAGAGAGAGAGAGCGGGAGAGGGAGAGAGGGAGGAGGAGAGAGAGAGAGAGAAAGAGGGAAAGAACCTAATAAGACCAGCAGAGGGAAGCACAGGGACAAGACATGAAGATCAAAGACAAAACATGACAGGGTTAGTATCATTTGATTTACACAACATGCTTAACACTTTGAAGATGCTAAATATTTTTTATTGTGAACAAACAAATAAGACAAAAAACAGACAAATTTAGCGTGCATAACTATTCACCCACCAAAGTCAATACTTTGTAGTGCCACCTTTTGCAGCATTTACAGCTAAAAGTCTCTTAGGGTATGTCTCTATAAGCTTGGCACATCTAGCCACTGGGATTTTTGCCCATTCTTCAAGGCAAAACTGCTCCCGCTCCTTCAAGTTGGATGGGTTCCGCTGGTGTACAGCAATCTTTAAGTCATACCACAGATTCTCAATTGGATTGAGGTCTGTGCTTTGACTAGGCCATTCCAAGACATTTAAATATTTCCCCTAAAATCACTTGAGTGTTGCTTTAGCAGTATGCTTAGGGTCATTGTTCTGCTGGTAGGTGAACATCAGTCCCAGGCTCACATCTCTGGAAGATTGAAACAGGTTTTCCTCAATAATTTCCCTGTATTTAGCACCATCCATCATTCCTTCAATTCTGACCAGTTTCCAAGTCCCTGCCAATGAAAAACATCCCCACAGCATGATGCTGCCACCACCATGCTTCACTGTGGGGATGCTGTTCTCGGGGTGATGAGAGGTGTTGGGTTTATGCCAGACAAAGCGTTTTTCTTGATGGCCAAAAAGCTCCATTTTAGTCTCATCTGATCAGAGTACCTTCTTCCATATGTTTGGGGAGTCTCCCACATGCCTTTTGGCGAACACCAAATGTGTTTGCTTCTTTTTTCTTTAAGCAATGGCTTTTTTCTGGCCACTCTTCCGTAAAGCCCAGCTCTGTGGAGTGTAGGGCTTAAAGTGGTTCTATGGACAGATACTCCAATCTCCGCTGTGGAGCTTTGCAGCTCCTTCAGGGTTATCATTGGTCTCTTTGTTGCCTCTCTGATTGATGCCCTCCTTGCCTGGTCCATGAGTTTTTGTGGGCGGCCCTCTCTTGGCAGGTTTGTTCTGGTGCCATATTCTTTCCATTATTTAAAAAGTGATTTAATGGTGTTCCGTGGGATGTTCAAAGTTTCAGATATTTTTTTATAACTCAACTCTGATCTCCACAACTTTGTCCCTGACCTGTTTGGAGAGCTCCTTCATAGTGTCTTCATAGTGCCACTGGCTTGGTGATGCCCCTTGCTTACTGGTGTTGCAGACTCTGGGGGCCTTTCAAAACAGCTGTATACATACTGAGATCATGTGACACTTAGATTGCACACAGGTGGACTTTGTTGAACTAATTTTGTGACTTCTGAAGGTAATTGGTTGCACCAGATCTTATTTAGGGGCATCATAGCAAAGGAGGTGAATACATATGCACGCACCGCTTTTCCATTAAAAAAAAAATAATAATATTGGAACTGATTTGGACTATTTTGTGTATGTCCATTACATGAAATCCAAATAAAAATCTATTTAAATTACAGGTTGTAATGCAACAAAATAGGAAAAACACCAAGGGGGATGAATACTTTTGCAAGGCACTGTAATGGCAATTACAAATGACTGTCTGACATGGTTAATAGAGAGAGCACATGCAAGACCTTTGATTATAGAATGTTGATGGATTCAGAAGCACCATGGCAGGTTAACTGCGCAGTTAACGTTTCCATTAGCAACTGTACCATATGTATTTAACTGTGATATTTGATGTGAAATTACTGCATTATGGTTTTGATGGATTTCTAATTGTGGCTAGAAATATATTTGGTGGATACAGTCACCCATTTTAGGAACAATTCCAGTTGAAAACAGTATTTTTTTCAGTTTCATTATTTCTTTATGCACAAAGGATTAGATCCAGATATAAATCATATAGATTAGCGTATGGCAACTAATTGAAAAGGAGAATTTAATTAAAATCAATATGAGATATATTCAGTGGTGTCAGTGACCTCAAACTGCAGTCTCCCTTCCAAGGAAAATGGTGTTACTTTGAAGCAAGATTCACTGCAATTCTTGTTTCACAACCAGCATTTGTTTATTGTGTTGAGTACAGACATCTTGTGACATCATTCTGAAGTGTTTACATGTGTTCAAGATAAATGATATCATGATTGCATGGCTTGAGATCTTTGAACGAGATTCATAACTTAAAACCTGCCTATGGACTGCCGTATGCAGTGTGTAGCAGCAGTTCTCCCATGCTCTAGTTTTGCACTTTCCTTACAGCTGTACACACAGCCTAAGTCAAACATATATGACAGTAGGCCTACATTCCATGAGAATAATGTGGGAACACAATCACTACAGGCCTTAAGACAAATCAATGTTCGTTAGATCGCTGAAATTGGTTTGAAAATAGACGTCCCTCCTCTAGTGGCCCGTGGAATAGGCTAGAATGTTACTTCAGATTTTACATCTAATTTCTCATGGATGAGATGCAAATGCATTTGTGGCTTCACGCGCGAACCCAAGATTAATGGGCGACGTCTGGACCCCAATACAGGTTTAGTAACGCAGTACCTCTAATACATCATGTGATAAATTCCACCAATTAGGGCCTCCCTTTAGCTACTAGTGTCCATACAGCATGCCATGCCTGGTACTGTATGTATCTGTAGCAGGTGAAACACTGCACTGCCTAATGTTGAAGACCGCCTGTCGGTGGACTGGACACATTAGCATCAGTCACACACAACGCTGGTTTGATAAATGGCCTCAACATGGATACACACTTGGATAAGCTATAAGGAGTAAATAGACTTACACTATCAACAGACTGGGGGTAAATCGGGGCTGTTTACATTTAAAGGGAGATATTTTTGTAAATTTGAGCCTTTCCACAGGTTACACAATCATCTTTATTCAGAACAGCCCAGCTCGATTTAGTATTGACAGTAGTAAGACTAATGGCACAGTCATTGTCTCTATCCGGCTCAAGGGACCATCAACAAGAGTTGTTGGACATGCAAGAAGAAAACTGAAAATTGTGCTTGTCATTTCAAATAAAATCTAATCAAATTGTATTTGTCACATACACATGGTTAGCAGATGTTATTGCGAGTGTAGCGAAATTATTGTGCTTCTAGTTCTGACAGTGTAGCAGTATCTAACATGTAATCTAACAATTCCACAACAACTAGTTAATACACACAAATCTAAGTAAAGGAATGGAATAAGAATATATACAGTACATATAAGTATATGGATGAGCAATGTCGGTGGCATAGGCAAGATGCAATAGATGGTATAAAATACAGCATACAGATATGAGATGAGTAATGCAAGATATGTAAACATCATTAAAGTAGCGTTATTAAAGTGACTAGTGATCCATTTATTAAAGTGTGCAATGATTTCAAGTCTGTATGTAGGCAGCAGCCTCTCTGTGTTAGTGTTGGCTGTTTACCAGTCTGATGGCCTTGAGATAAAAGCTGTTTTTCAGTCTCTCGGTCCCAGCTTTGATGCACCTGCACTGACCTCGCCTTCTGGATGGTAGCGGTGTGAACAGGCAGTGGCTCAGGTGGTTGTTGTCCTTGATGATCTTTTTGGCCTTCCTGTGACATCGGGTGCTGTAGATGTCCTGGAGGGCAGAAAGTGTGCCCCCGATGATGGTTGTGCAGACCGCACCACCCTCTGGAGAGCTTTGCGGTTGTGGGAGGTGCAGTTGCCCTACCAGGCAGTGATACCGCCCGAAAGGGTGCTCTCAATTGTAAAGGTTTGTGAGGGTATTAGTTGACAAGACAATTTCTTCAGCCTCCTGAGGTTGAAGAGGCTTGTGCACCTTCTTCACCACACTGTCTGTGTGGATGGACGATTTCAGTTTGTCCGTGATGTGTACGCTCAGGAACTTAAAACTTTCCACCTTCTCCACTGCTGTCCCATCGATGTGGATAGGGGGGGGTGCTCCCTTTGCTGTTTCCTGAAGTCCACAATCATCTCCTTTGTTTTGTTGACGTTGAGTGAGAGGTTGTTTTCCTGACAGCACACTCCAAGTGCCCTCACCTCCTCCCTGTAGGCTGTCTCGTTGTTGTTGGTAATCAAGCCTACTACTGTTGTGTCGTCTGCAAACTGGATGATTGAGTTGGAGGCGTGCATGGCCGCGCAGTCATGGGTGAACAGGGAGTAAAGGAGGGGGCTGAGAATGCACCCTTGTGGGACCCCAGTGTTGAGGATCAGCGGAATGGAGATGTTGGTTACTACCTTCCCCACCTGGGGGCAGCCCATCAGGAAGTCCAGAACCCAGTTGCACAGGGCGGGGTTGAGACCCAGGGCCTCAAGATTAATGATGAGCTTGGAGGGTACTATGGTGTTGAATGCTGAGCTATAGTCAATGAACAGCATTCTTACATAGGTATTCCTCTTGTCCAGATGGGATAGGGCAGTGTGCAGTGTGATGGCAATTGCATCGTCTGTGGACCTATTGGGGCGGTAAGCAAATTGAAGTGGGTCTAAGGTGACAGGTAAGGTGGAGGTGATATGATCCTTGACTAGCCCCTCAAAGCACTTCATAATGACAGAAGTGAGTGCTACGGAGCGATAGTCATTTAGTTCAGTTACCTTTGCCTTCTTGGGTACAGGAACAATGGTGCCCATCTTGAAGCATGTGGGGACAGCAGACTGGGATTGGGAAAGATTGAATATGACTGTAAACACACCAGCCAGCTGGTCTGCGCATGCTCTGAGGACGTGACAAGGGATGCCTTCTGGGCTGGCAGCCTTGCGAGGGTTAACATGTTTAAACGTCTTACTCACGTTGGCCAAGGAGAAGGAGAGCCCACAGTCCTTGGTAGCGGGCTGCGTCGGTGGCACTGTAATATCCTCAAAGCAGGTAAATAAAGTGTTTCTTTTTTCTGGAAGCAAGACGTCGGTGTCTGTGATGTGGCTGGTTTTCTTTTTGCAGTACGTGACTGTCTGTAGACGGGTGCCACATGCGTCTCGTGTCTGAGCTGTTGAATTGCAACTCGATTTTGTCTCTTTACTGACATTTCGCTTGTTTGATTTGCAGGGAATAACTACACTGTTTGTATTCGGCCATATTCCCAGTCACCTTTCCATGGTTGAATGCAGTGGTTAGTGCTTTCAGTTTTGCGCGAATGCCGCCATCTATCCACGTGTTTCTGGTAGGAGAAGGTTTTAATAGTCCAGGAAATACTACATCTCCTATGGACTCCCCTATAAACTCACTCACTGAATCAGCGTATACGTCAATATTATTCTCTGAGGCTACCAGGGGCCTGTTGCACAAAACTAGGATAAGGGATTAAGCCAGGATATCTTGGTGATCCTGGCTCAATTGATCCGTAATCCGGTTGCACTAAAGATGGATAGGGGGCAGGAGGATATGTTATGGTATAAATTACCATGGAGATTTATTCTGTGGAGCTAGCCTGCTCCAGACCAGGCTAATTCAGGATCTATTTAATCTCATCCCTAATGTCAGTCAGCAGTCACCACAAATGGAAACCAATAGTTATTTCACTGCTCACTATACATTGTTATCACATATAACTAGACCCACTGTTATTATTTAAACGTTTGTGATCATTAATTTCAATGATTTTGGATAAAAAATGATTTTTAGATGATGTTGCTATCATTAGATAATTTACAGTTTCCCATAGACTATAAGGCTATATATAAAATGATAGAATATTAGGGCCACAGAGGGGAAAAAAACACAAGTCATAATATTGTAACCAGTTGTTTTAAAGGAGGACAGTTGTTAAAATGACAGATGTGGGGCATTTCGTGAAATTGTACTTCAGTATGGTTTCATAAACAAAGACATGCTGATGTGCCAGAATATTAAGTATCACATTGTCATAAGTATCAAAACTGTAAAAACAATATGTAGCTTTTCTGCAGAAAGAACCAGCCTCATAAATGTATGACTTTATCCTTTTTCTTCAGTGTGGCCCTAGTACTCTGTCATATAAACAAATACACATTCCATATGAATATAAAAACACAATGTGTAACATTATGTTCCTTTATTGAATAAGGACAAAACAAAGCAGGTAAACCATCAGCTCCTTTCGAAACTGAAGTCACAGTGACTCTACAAGATGGAAAGCACAGAATCCAAGCATATTATACAAAATGATACATACACATTCAAAGGTCTGTATATAACACACCCTGCATGTCTGCACACTAAAATAAATGCAGGACAAATCCATACACATCAACTGAACAGACAAATGAATGGATGCAGTAGCCTCCCTGCAGCCTTGTATTACACACAGTATACCGCACAAACATCATAAGAGGCCAAATTCGTCAAAAAACGAACCCAAAAAAACCCAAATTCCTCTGCCACCGCAGGACATATTTAACCAAAATTGAAAGCACACATACTAACTAAAATAATTCAACACATATTGGTCCCTCAGCAGCCGACCACTGTCGTCATCAGGGAAGATTGCCGGATTGTCCCAGTCCATGGCTGGTGGCACTCTGGGGGCCCTCTCCTTCCTCAGGCAGGCCACATTGTGGAGGACAGCACAAGCCACAGTAATATCACATGCCCTAACAGGGCTGACCCTTAATTTGTGAAGGCAGTGAAAGCGTGCCTTCAGGAGGCCAAAGGTCATTTCAACTCTGGCCCTGGTCCTGGCATGGGCATGGTTGTAGGCCTGCTGTGCTTCCTGGGGGTCTGTGAAAGGTGTCAGGAGAAAAGGCTGGCAGCCATACCCCCTGTCTCCCAGCAACACACCAGAGAATTCACCTGTCAACACAAAATCTCATCATTACTACCTCATAAACACAGTGATATTCTTGACACAGCCATGATGGTTATAAATAGGGGTTGTGTGGCTTACCTTGTGATAGGCACTGATAGATTTCAGAGGCCCGAAAGATTCTGGAGTCATGGACTGAGCCAGGCCATTTTGCCACAACATTGCTGATCACACAGTCAGCATTGCAGACCATCTGAAATCATAAGATGAGGAATATTACACCAATCAATGCACATCACTGGCAATGCAGAGTGTTCGTCAATGGACAATATCAAAAAGTTATGTTCACCTGAACATTAATGCTGTGAAAGGATTTCCTATTCACAAAATCGGCCTCATGGGCACCTGAGGGGGCTTTTATCCTTATGTGTGTGCAGTCCACTGCACCAATGACATTGGGGAAACCTGTCACACAAAGTAATGAGTATCCTACTATGTGTTAACAGTTGTCCTGTAATTTGTAGATCCTCTTACCTGCAATCCTATAGAACTCCTCTTTGATGTCACAGAGTCTTCTGTGGCCAGGGAAGGAGATGAAGACATCTGCTAATGCTTTGATAGCCAGACACACACTCCTTATTGTGCGGCAAATTGTGGCCTTGTTCAGCTGTTCTGCATCCCCCACTGAGTACAGGAAGGCTCCACTAGCAAAAAAGCGCAAGGCCACACAAACCATTTGCTCCACACTCAGTGCATGGCTCCGTGCAGTGCGGTGCTTAATCCTGGGACCCAGTAGTCTGCATAGATACCTGATGCCATCTGCAGAAAACCTGTATCTTTCATATAGATGGTCATCAGGGAAGGCCAGTGGGTCCAACCGGTCCCTGAAGACCCTTTCTCGCCTGAAGGCTCTCCTCAGCACAAGTGCTTCTTCATCCACCACATCTCGCACGAATGGGCATGCCATTGTCAGAGCAGAAAGGAACACACAATTTTGGGCCTTCATATAGGCTAGTGGCCACACCTGGTGCTGGGGGGTGGGCAAAAGAGGGCGATGCCTTATAACGATGACTTGGTTGTACTGATTGCTGGGAAAATAAAAAAAACCTTAGAAAGATGCCACCGTCCTGTGTGCTCACAATAAGAGCTCATATGTCATGGCTCACTTGACTTTACGAGAATATACCTAATTTTTATTTTGAGCTGTGTCATCTTCTTGGAGCTGGGGGAGGAAAGAAAAATAATGATTAATACATTTGTGTTACAGTTAGCATACAGTGTACATTGAAGGCATATCTCACCTCCCTCTCAAGTTTTTTTATTTCAAGGTCCAGTTTCCTAATTGTCCTCTTTTTTATTTCGGACTCCAGTGCAAGATTTTCCATCTTTTTCTTCTTGTACTGAATGTCTATGTCTGCCAGTTCTATTTGGCGCCGGAGGTGGTTGCCATACAACTTTCTGATAGCTTGTGAGCTCTGTGAACACAATACAATTAGCGCAGCTGGAATTTGGCAGGATGTGGTGTCCTTTTATTAATACGCACTATGTTGCCAGGCTGGTTTTCCCACTGTATAGCATCTGGGTCCTGTAAAAGAAATTAGATTTTTTGATTTTGATGAGGACTCCTCACCATTGTAGAGTAAATAGTACTTTCACAGTCTTAACATGATACCTCATGCCTTCTGGAATCCAGAGAGATGGTCTCCTCCTCATCATCGTCTCCATCATGTGCTGTTGCTGCTGCACTGGGGCCTTCACCCTATCACATTTAATCGGATTCATATTGAAGCTAGTAGACAAGACATGCCAGGCCTACAGTATGCCTTTGATGGAGTACTCACTGGATCAGCATCGTCTGGTGCTTGTGCTGGTGGCTCTAACAGGAACACAGTGCTGCCAGACACTGCAAGGCAATAGGTAAACCAAAGTCAGACAGTCCAAATTGATTCAATATGAATGTGGTTGTATCCCATGTAGAGATGGAAGGACATACCTTGAATGAAGCGGGTGGCATCTTGGGAGGAACCTATGCTCGTCTCTTTCCCCCCAGGGATCCCCTCTAAGACGGGCCTGCCTTTATTTAGCTCCAAGGCCATGTCCTCTGCTGGGGTAAGGTCAGCCTTTGGTGACCCACCACCCGTGCCTTGTCTGTGGGTATTCTTTTTCACTGCTAAAACAGTACAGACAATGTGTGAGCAGGCACCTTCTGGGTACAATATATGCTTGTGCTTTGTTAAATATTAGTCAGGGACCATACCATTCTGCAGAATGTTCTTGTATTTGATTTTGACCTGCTGCCATGTCCGTTTTGGCCCGTTCATGTTTAATCTACACACACACACACACACACACACACACACACATTTAATGGAGTCACACTGCAAAAAATTACTTGGTATTTTTGTCTTGTTTTCAGTAAAAATATCAAAAAATTTATCATAGCTTTATACAGTGTGATGGAGTTACTTTACACAATTTCACTCATATCTGCAGTGCATTTCAATTAAAAATTTAACCGTTTCATAATTACAGTACAACTGCATTTTTGGAGATGTGAATTAAATATTTGAATTGTAATTGTGATGTTTCAGCGGAGCGGTGAGTGTGTAATTGTGCACTACTTACGCATTCAGGCGGTCTGCAATACTTTGCCACGCTTTTTCTCTTTGCTTTATCACTGTGGCGGTGTTGCCTTTCTTCTTAATTATATCTTTTACCTCCTCGTATGCCTCCATGAGGATTTGTGCTTCCGACGGGGAAAAGTACGCGGCTCTAGTTGCCATGGTAAATCAGTTAATCTGTGATCTGTGGCGGGGTCTATTTGAAGTGAGCCGTGAGCGCGCACCTATCCAGGATTGGTTTCACCTGGG